>NC_073307.1:42261916-42472906 GCF_027595985.1 Sorex araneus | reverse complement strand
TGCCATGGGTATCCCCATAGGGATCGCGTTAAATCTGTATAATGCCCAAATACCATCTTTCTTTGAAGATTTCTCTCTCTTTTACTTTCTCTCGTGAAGCAAGGAAGTTTTCTTTAAAACTTAAAAAAAATATATAATGAATCATCGTGAGATACAGTTACAGACTTACAAATTTCCCCAAAAACAGTAACAGTAAGTCTCATGATAGAGACGTTACTGGTGCCCTCTTGAGCAAATCGATGAACAACAGGATGACATTGCTACAGTGCTACATTTCAATCAAACAATATTCGAGTACCCACCCCTCCACCAGTGCCTATTCTCCACCACCAATGTTCCCAGTGTCCCTCCCACCACCGCCACCCCTTCCCACCCCCTGCCCCTGTGGCAGGCTCGTTCCCTCTTATTCTCACTCTCCTTTTGGTTGTTATGGTTTGCAACATAGGCACTAAGCAGAGCAAGGCAGTTTATTAATAGAACAAAACTTGCTTAGAAAAATGTGAGAGGAGAGAAAGAGGGGTGTTTGAGAGAGAACGCAGGCTTCTCCAGAGTGGAAAAAGCAAGCAAAGAGACAAAGAGACAGGAGAGTGGAGTATGTGTTTGAGGAAAACACAATGTGAAGAGTAGCACTGTATCACTGTCATCCCGTTGCTCATCGATTTGCCCAAGTGGGCACCAGTAATGTCTCCATTGTGAGACTTGTTGTTACTGGTTTTGGCATATCAAATACACCACAGGTAGCATGCCAGGCTCTGCCATGCATTTGGGATACTCTCGGTAGCTTGCTGGGCTCTCCAAGAGAGTCAGAGGAATCGAACTTTGGTCAGCCACATGCAAGGCAAATGCCCTACCCGCTGTGCTATGGCTCCAGCTGGAAGTGAAAAGTATTTATGATTTTTTTCCTTTGGGGTGAAAGTGAGGCTGATGTTTTTGTGCTGAATCTGGAAAATTTGTCTGCGAATCATTGAACAGGGAGCTTGTCTTGGGGACCCCCTCCCCCAGTCCCTAATATAGAGCCACTTGGCGGTTTCTATTGTCTATTAGGACTCGCCCAGTGTGGTGTGTTGGAGAATGAGAATGAGTCACAGATAGCTGCGTTCCAACCGAGTGGGTGCCATAGGCTCAGTGCAGGGAACATGTGGAGTGAGGAAGGCCCAGCACATATGGGCAATGCATGTGGGCTGCCTGTCTTGGAAGCTAGCATGCGATTCTCAATGGTGAAATGTGCTTCTCGTCTCTTCCACTAGAGAGACCGATCTGAGTTTGGGTGCAGGAAGATGCCCCAGGAAGAGAAGAGGGAGTCTGTACTTCAGCAGCTGGTCGGAGACAGGCCCAGGGCTGTGCCAGGGGCTTTCTCAGCACTGGGGGAGGGGTGTCTGCACTGAGGCAGGTTACAATCGCCTTTGAAAGAGCTTCTGTGTTGTGATATCTGTGTGATTCCAAGTCAGCTGGAGAGTGGCCTTGAGTAGCCAGTTTGTAGTTGGGAAAGTAATTTTGTGTGTCTTTTGTGGGGCAGAGACTCTACAAAAGTTTTCTGTGCATTGAATCTCTAATGCCTTCGCTAACAGCCTTTGAGGAAGATCATTTTCTCCTGAACCAGGAGGACCAGAGAGAGGCTTTACTCTGGTTGGACAATGGACTCAACCATACCTGTAACTTCCTCAGTCCATTATAGTGGGACTTAGGAGGCTAATTCCTTGAGTGCAGAGATATTTCCTGGCAGCGGATGTGCCTTTTCAAGAAATACTTCAGACCTCAGCCATGTGGAGCAGGGCTGGGGGTGGGGGAGGCAGCAGTGTCATCTCTCCTCCTTGCCTTAGATGATGGGGATGGGACCCCAAAAGCAACCAGAAGAGAGATGAACATGGAGCTTTGTGCAGATGGAACTTGGACTAGGCCCAATCTGCTTCTTTTTGGGGGACTGACTGGGGACTTTGGGGGCACTCAGTAATATTCCCGAGTTCTCTGGGCCCTGCATCCTTCACTAGTGCATGGGGACAGCCTGCATGGTGGTCCCAAGGCCCAAGAACCTTAACATGATGATTCTTCATCCTTGGCACACCTCCTGCTCTATAGTAAAGCCTCAGTGAAAGGTATCAATTACTAATCAGTGGGAGATCGGTTCTTCTCGCACCGATTTCTACTTCCTGGCCACTTTTAATTTGCCACTAATTACATTTTTGATGGCAGTTGCATTAAAGTATTTAATTGACTGAAAAATCCCATTAATATTTCATAGTGGAGCAGATGACTTAAAGGAGGCAAACATTTTTTTGGCACATTAGAAAGGAAGGCTCCCTTTCCCCCCGGCTTTGTAGTTGACAGCTAAATCTCACGAAGAGATACTACCTCAGTGCTGGCTTTCAAGTTGATCTAACTGGGTGCATTAGGTCCTCCCAGGAGCAGGGACCTGGTTGTTTGATTGCTTTCCCCATGCAGAGCATGAGAGTTGGTGCTGTATGCCCTTTCAGCTTGCTCTTTGCCATACGCATCACTGTGGCCGTCAGCCCAGCTCAGGTAAATCTTGTCATTATCTTTGCTCAGTTGCCAGTGTTGTGCTTAGAAGTCTCATGACCTTTCTGCCAGATGTTCAGCTCCTCTATTATTCACTTGCTTGTTCCACATCATGGCATGTAGCAGCTAGGCAAGGACAACTTAGGGAGGACATCTGGGATGCTTCCACCATCTCTCTGTGTCTCTGTTGAAGTCTAGATTATCTCAGACACATGTCACTGACTCTCTGCAACCTCCACTATTTTAAAAATGAGGGTGAGACAAGTTGTGCCTTGGGATGTCCGTGAATTTCTAGTTCTTGATCTTCAGGAGATATTGGTGAACAGAACTCTCCTGTGCCCAGTTTTGAGTTGTGAACAGGGTCATCAACATTTCCTCTTACAAAACTGGATGGAAGGAACAGAAATGAGAAAGCACTCGTCCACATAGAGTGACCTTTAAATATCCATGCTTCCACTTAGGGTCCTTGGTTAATATCCCCCCCTACTTTTGCAAGGTCTTTTATTCTTACCTCTCTGTTTACCTTTCAAGTGATCATCAGGTACTTCTTACTGAGATTCATCAATTATTGTCGCCATGTAAAGTTTTTGTTGTTGTTGTTGTAGCACTGTAGCACTGTCACACTGTTGTCCTCTTGTTCATTCATTTGCTTGAGCGGGCACCAGTAATGCCTCCGTTGTGAGACTCGTTGTTACTGTTTTTGGCATATTGAATACACCACGGGTAGCTTGCCAGGCTCTGCCGTGCTGATGGGATACTCTCGGTAGCTTGCCAGGCTCTCTGAGAGGAATTGAACCCAGGTCGGCCACGTGCAAGGTAACTGCCCTACCTGCTGTGCTATCGCTCCAGTACCAGCTAAAGAGCTATAGGTAAAAAAATTAATTACCTGTCTGGAAAGTCTTCGGAGACATTCCAATATCTCCTTTAAGGAGAAAATGCTCTGCATGGTTTAGGCAGCCATGTGAAACATCTCAGTAACCTTTGCTCCAGACACCACAGTTCCTGTGCTGTTCCTTACTTCAAAAATACTAAAGTCAGAGGACTGGAGAGAAAACACAGTGGGTAAGGGCTTGCTCGCCTTGTATGTGACTGCCCCCATTTGGATCTCAGCAACACAGATGATTCCCGGAGCACCGTCATGGTCACATCTGATTACAGAGCCAGGACTAGCCCCTGAGCACTGCTGGGTGAGCCCAACACTGCCTCACAGAAAAATAGAAAGCTATCAAGTGGACTGTGGACTTGGCGCAGAATTGTGGAGGTGGCTCAGGATATACGCGAGACTCATGCAGGGGTCCTTGCTTTGACAGTCCCTCTTCCCAGTGCCAAGCTCATGTCACACACACCAGCACAACTGTCGCTGGATCTTCTGAACCTACTTTGTGATGGAAAGGGTCAGATGTATGTAAAATCAGACTGTGTTATTTATGGAGGCTGCCTTGATGTTCTAGAAGAAAAGCGAAGAGGTTTGCAACGCAGTTGCTAAATCCGGGGTCTCTCATCTTTTTAGAAGGGGCGTGCAGAGTGCACCCCCCGGGGCTCCCTTGAAGATTCATCGCTGTGGGAACGGGAGGCTGAGCCGAGGGGTGCCGCTGATTGCCCACTAAGTCATGAGCGAGGCCGACAGCTCGCAAATCACAAATCAGCAGATGCCACAGTGCGCCTCACTCTCCTCATTACCCAGCTGTCGGGCTGGGGCCGATGCAAGGGGAATAATGCGGGCTGCTCCTCTCCGGTTCTCTCTGTGTCTAGTCCTGTTGACTGCAGTAACAGACACATACCCACCCATTTCATTAAAACAGGATTTTTGTTCCCCTCAAGTCAGGTGGAAGAGGCCTCTTAAGCAGTGATCTTCTAAAGACTTGCTTGGGGGATCTGAGTGCAACCACCTTTGACTCTGTGGCCGAAGGTTAGAGCAAGAGAATGATGGGTCTTCAGGGATACATCTGAGGTCAGGCTTGAAGGGGGCCTGTCACCTGTTTCACTGTCACCTGTCCATGTTCAAAATGGCCACTCCAAATGAAGATGCAGGGCCCGAAGAGGGAAAGAATGTGGAACATAGACCATCACCTCTGCTCTGCTCCCAAAGCCACATGACCTCTGTGTAAATACTGAATCTCTTTTTAAAAAAAATCTGGGAAGAGGAGGACAGAGAGTGAGAACAGGGTTATGGCACTTGCCTTACATCCCGCTCATCCTGCTTCCACCCTGGTCCCCTCCAGGCACAATGCCTGAGTACTGAGTCAGAAATAGCCCCTGAGCACTGCCAGGTGTGGCCTAAACATCTTCCCCAACCCAAAAAAAGTTTCGGGAGGACTATTTTAATTTCTATTCTTGGTATTTGGCCTGAGGTCACCTCTGGCTGGTGGAGGTAGCCGAGTCCAGATCCTCAGGCAACTCACTGCAGCCCTAAAGCAGGTGTCAGCAGGGCTGTGTTCTGTCCTGGGGAGTTCTAGAGGCAGAATGACTTCTTTTGCCTCCTCGCTCTCTGCCGTGACCCACATTGCTTTGCACTTGGCGTCCTTGTGCTCCTGCTCGTTAGATTCTGCCCTCCACAGACTCTGCCTGTTCTTCATCCTTTCTCCTCTTGGCCTCAGCCAGGAAAGGCCCTTGGAAGGACTCTTCTGGTTAGACAGGCCAGTTTGGCCATCTCCTCTGAAAGACTTTCAGCACAAGCCCCCCCAAGGCCCCTGCCCATGTCAGGTTGTGTATTTGTAGGTTTGGGGGACTTGGAAGATCACTGGGGTGTTTGAGTGGTACCCTGCCCTCTGCCCACGTGAAGCCAACTCTGGCCCAGTTCTTACAACATAGCAGAAACTAGCTACTAATTCTCTTTTCATCTGTTTTCTCTTCTGACGCCCTGATAGTGCTGGGTGTTGGGGACAGGGCTGTTCTTAATAGCGTGTCTGTTTTCAGATGAAGGTTGGGCTGAGGAAACCATGGGTCAGAGGGTATTTCTCCAGGGTCCTAGAGCACTGAGCCGAGTCAGGGACTCCTGCCCAGTGCCTGGGGCCTGGAGTGCTGATTGGATGTTGTGTGAGTCGTGCTTTAATGACACTGTGGCTGCGGCCTGCACTGCTCTGTCAGAGGGACGGTTTCCTGCCCTGTTCCTCTCTTGCCACCCCCTATCAGCCAGGCCCTGGGGTGGGAGCCCTCCTTCTCCCTGGCCTGGGATTCTGCTCTGAACTTTGCCTGCCAGAAAGTTGCTTTTTGCCTGATTTGCTTTGGATGGCTGCGGCTTTGGGGCCTTTGTGGACCAGGTGGCATGGCTGCGGCCCCGTAGATGGCCACAGTCTCTTTTACATTTCCGTTTTAATTATTTCCCTTCAAGTCCAGAAGCACGTTTCTGTTGAGTCCTTTGATCGTGCTCATTCTCCAGTCCTTGCTAATCTCGTTAGAACAGGAAAGTGCAGAGTTCAGGACAAAGGCTGTCTCGGCTGTGGCAAGGCAGCATTACTCAGCTCAGGACCACACTGCTGAGAGATAAGTCATCTTGGGTTCAGTTGTCCCTTTTGTGGGAGCCACACCTGGTGTCTATGGCAAGAGGTGGGGAGCAATCCAGTAAATCGACACTCCAGCACATTAGATGTTGAACAAAAAAAATTTTTTTAATAAAAAATAAAATGTATTACCTAGATGTGCTTTTAACAAACCTTGTAGGGCGGTATTATCCCTGAGATACAAATATCCTTGAGATGTGTTTTTGGGAGAAGGGAGGCTGTAGATCAGATTTCATGGGTTTGGTTCTTTTGCTTTCTGTTCGTGCAGTCTGGGATTTTAAAGAGCAGGGTGCTAGCAATAAATGATGGCCACATTGAAGCTTGCTTATCCCTGGTCTATTGATTTTGTTTTTACTGATATTCAGGGACAAAAATCATCCAGTGAGATCTAATAACATTGAGATGTTATGGGGATAATATGTTGGCTTTATTTAGAAGAAGATGTAGTTTATACAACTAAGGTAATTTTGCTCCATATTAGGGAAGTTGAGGAAAATGCCACTGGAAGTTTTAATTCATACAGATGAATTTTTTTTTTTACTTTTTTTTGCCACAACTTGCCATATTCATGGGCCACTTTTTGCTCGGCACTCAGAAATTACTCCAGCAGTGTTCAGGGAGACCATGTTATGGTGATGGAGGTGATTCTAAGGTCAGAGTGTGGCCATGCCCAGCGGGCTCCCCATCCCCCAGAACTGAAATGTTTGAAGGACTTGGTCTTAGCCAGCTTGTCTTTAGTGATTTGGGGGGGGGGGGGCTCTCAGAGGAGTCTGTCTTATCCTCATGGTCTCTGGGCTGGCTGCTGCCCAGGTTGTTGGTGTTCCTGGCACCAAGGTGACTCATGAAGGCCCCGTTCCCACCCCCCTCCTCCCCCCAGTAGAGTTGTCGGTATATTCTCATGTTCCAATCACAGTTCTCAAGCCCTTTTAAAAAGTCCTCTCCCTTTGCACATGCACATAGGTTCCATGTCTTAGATTCTTGCTATGGGAACTATCTGTCCCCATGGTTTGAATGGTTGACCCTCCAGAAAGACAGGTCCGTGGCCCCACCCTGGACAACTCGCAGTGTCACTTTGTTTTGGAAAAGTTTTCGCTCACCTCATGAAGCTAAATATTTTGAGGTGAGACCACTGTGAATTATCCCAGTGGGTCTGAGTCCAGCGATGCATGTCTGTAGAGCGGGGAAAAGCACAGCAATGGAGTGAGGTTGTTTGTTTCTGCACGAACAGTTGCCCAGACCAGTCAGAGGGTGGAGGGTTGGGGGGAATGGGCCTCCCTTTGAGCCTTGTAGGCTCAATCCTTATTTCTGATCTTAAAGGCCTCCTACTCTGTGACATCATGTGTGAATAGCCCTGGACACCAGAAGTTACACTTCTCAGACTTGATTTTTTTTTTAAGTTTTCTTCTGCACTTTTTTAAAGAAAGGCATTTAATTCATTAAAAGATGTTTTTACCACAGTCACCATGAGATAAGCAATGACAAAGTTTTCCATGAGTGGGTTTCAGTCATACAGTGTTCCAACAGCAGTCCCTTCACTCGTACATTTCCTACTACCAATGTCCCCAATTTCCCTCCTTCCACCCCTGACTCCCAGTCTGCCCAATCTCCCCTCTCTCCCTCTCCCCATCTCTCCCCCCTTCCCCTCTCCCCCTCACTCCTCTCCCTCTCCTTCTCCCCCTGTCTCCCTCTCCCCCTCTCTCCCTTTCTGCTTCTCTCCCTCTCTCCCTCCCCTCTCTCCCCCTCTCTTTCTCTCTCCCTCTCTCTATCTTAGCCTCTTTGCTCTAAGACTATGATATCCACTCCAGGGGGACTGGCTTCAGAACGTTCTAGGTTCTAGGTTCTCTTAGACCCAACCTCTGTGCAATGCTGCTTCCTCAACCTTGCCATGTACAAGCCACCCCAGACTCATTTCCCTCCAGATGGTTGATGTGTCTTTCTTTGCCCACTGGGCAACGCCCCCCCCCCCCATGATGGGCTTATAGGTGGCTGCGCCAATGGTGGCCCCTTGCCACCATGCCTGGATGTTTAAGATCAGCAGCCCCTCTTCACCCTGGATGTAGTGGGCCATGGGAGCTGCTGCATGTAAATTCAGGCCACATCTCCTGGACAACACCAGGAGAAGAGGGAGTGTGTCCCAGAGAAAATAATAAATCAGGCCCATTGAAAGAAACACACATCTCAAGTCTCTTTCCAAGATCTGCGTTTGGTTCTTTAAGCCCAATTATGAAGACTGTATTCCCCACAACTTTTTTCTTTTTTTTAATAAATTGTAGTGGGTTGATCTCATGAGTCAGGCATGTGTCTGAATTATAAACAGATCCCAGCCAAGGTTCCCCAGCCATACTGAGAAGCTACTGAGCCTCAGCCCAGCTCCTTGGGGGCCAACCTGCAAGGCACTTGCGTGCCCTGATTTCATTCTGATCTGTGGGAGAATGACCTCGGGGAGCTTCGCCCCACGCATGACGCAGGAAGCCCCTGAGCTTCAGAGAGGAGGATAAAAGCCAAGGATTCCCAGTGCCTTCTGCTCAGTGTCCTATTCAGTTGTGTAAAACAAACACCAGGAGCAAAACTAAACAACCCCAGCGGGGGCTGGGTGGGGAACTCTTGAACAGGGAAAGCTCCAAGAGGAAGGAATAATGGGACAAGTGCATTTTGTGATTGCGTTCAGGCCAGACTGGGAGGAGGAGGGGTTGCAGGAGGCCAAGAGAGTGGCCAGGGCTGAGAGCGATTAAGAGCTCTCAGCTGCAGAAAGGATGACAGGAGCACGGAAAAGGTAATTGGGCCCCTGAAGTGAGGGGCAGTCACAAATAAGCCGACAAAGCCACACAGAAGCCCGGGGGCATCCAGGAAGGATTAAGCACCATTAGCTCACCTGTGAGCCGGGCAGCCTTTGGCTTTTGGAAAGCTGCTTTGACTCTAATTCCCTCTTTGACCTACACCAGCTCACTGAAAGCCGGGCTGGTGATAGCGGTTCAGGTTTCAGCCTTTTAGAAAACCCTGGGGGGACACAGGCAGGGAATGAATGGCATAAGCAGGTCCCAGTCATTCTTGTCCTCCTCTTCCTCTCAAACTCTGCTCACTTACTTCAGGATTTCGGGTGTCTCGGGCTCTTTTAACTACCACTTACTTTACCTTTCCCTGTCCTGACTTTGAGGCAGCTTGTGGCGTATGAGGCCAAGTTCTCTGGAAAATTCTCCACTCAATCAATATTTTATTGAGCACCAAGTAGGCGCCAGGCATCACTCCAGGAATTCAACTTGCATCTGTGGGGGACTTCACATTTTAAAGTAGGGTGCAGAAAGAAACCCTTCAATGTGGGAGGGGGCTGGAAAAGAGTGGGTTGTAGCTATCTAATTGGGGTGTTGGTGCTATTTTTTTTTTTAAAGAAAACCTTTGTTATTTTTTGATCTCCCCTTTTCCCTGCTTCTCTGCAAGTCTAAATGCTTTAGGAAGGCACCATGCTCTGAACTTTCTTTTTTTTTTTTCTTTTTTGGGTCACACCCGGCAATGCTCAAGGCTTACTCCTGGCTCTGCATTCAGGAATTACCCCTGGCAGTGCTCAGGGGACCATATGGGATGCTGGGAATCAAACCCGGGTCAGCTGCGTGCAAGGCAAATACCCTACCCACTGTACTATCGCTCCAGCACCCCCCCATGCTCTGGACTTGAGGACTCAGTCTCTCACCATTGAGGGAATCATTTCTGAAGGTCCAGGCTAGCAATGTTTGGCACACACAAAAAATACTCAGCTACAAGGATGATGCAATATTGTGTTCTTTCCTCTTGAACATGTCAGGATTTGCATTAATGTGTTGCCTTTCTCTTTTTTACCTTATTAGGAAAATCACTTCTGGGGGAAGAAGAAAGTCCATTTTACTTAATCACGCTGCTTGTTCCTGATAGTTTTCAAAGAAACTAAATAGCAATTGTTGCCTATTTTCCCAGAATGAGAGAATTTTTTTCTTCAAAGGTTTTATTTTTTAAAAACACCATGAATACAAAATTATTTATAGCTGGGTTTTTCACATACCCATCCTGCCACCAGTATTAACTTCCCTCTACTAGTGTTTCCAGATTCCCTCTCCTACCCGCCCACCCCAGGCCTAGTCTGCCATGGTTTTTTTTTTTAGCTTTTTGGGTCACACCTGGCGATGCACAGGGATTACTCTTGACTCTGAACTCAGGAATTACTCCTGGTGGTGCTTGGGGGACCATGCTGGGAATTGAACCCAGGTTGGTTGTGTGCAAGGCAAATGCCCTACCCACTGTGCTATAGCCCCCTAGTCTGCCATGTTGACAGGCTCCTTTTAAATTTGGTTATTAAAGTTTGAGTCTCATGATTTCAATATTTTGCTCTATCATTCCTCAATAGCACCAAAGTAACTGGGTCTCCTTGACCATATCCCCATTATATATCTTCTCTCTCTCTGCTCTCTTTCCTCTTCATCCTATTTCTTTCCAAGAAGAGAAATTTCTGTATGTTCTATCACCTTTCTCTGATTTGAGGGGAGTGAGGTGGGAAGAGTGGGCCTCCATGGATTGGAGTCACCTCTGGGTCTGTGCTGGAGGTTACTCTTACTGTTTGGGGTACTGTCGGGTGCTGGGGATTGAATTGGATTTTGTAGCATGGAGCAAGCACCTTAACCCCTGCCTTATCTCGCTTCTCCTCTGCCATCTTTCTTGCTTTCACTTTCTGGAAGAAAATGAAGGGAATTTAATAAATCTTTCAAATAACTCTAAAGCAAATAAATCTTTCATTAAGATTTTAGGATTCCTCTTTCCTAAGCTGCTTTACTGGGAAAGCAGTCTGCCTTTCTCAAGTTCTCAATTTGCAATAGAGGACCAGTTTTAGAATTTCCAGACCTCTGTACCAAATGAATATTTGGAGTTCTTCCTAAAAATTCCTGAGCATTTCAAGACGGCAAGGGCAGAGTCTTATACCAACCCAAGAGCCTCACTGAGCTGGCCGTGAAGCTTGCCCTAGGTCCTACTGCTTCTCTGCTTGAATCAGGAATTCTCTTGTTTTAAAATTCATAGGATGAGTCCAATATGATAAAAACACATGGTGGCACTTTTCAGCTTTATTATATGAGAGGAACTTTAATTATACTTAAGCCGAGAAAAGGAGCTAACAAAGAATTTACTAGAGTATAAAGTTGATAGAACACAAGTTCCTCTTGTAAAATGTAAATACATAATTAAGGGAGAAGATTCTTTTAAAAATAATACATCTTGAAAATCTTTAGAGCACTACTTCAACACTTTCTTCTAAAATACAGTTACAGCTAAATTACACTTATCTGCCTACCCAAACTTCCTTGATCTGTATATGATCACATTCCAAGAAGTGTAATGATGTAGTAAAATATAGAATTAACCAGGTTTCTAGATCTACTTCTTGGGTACATGGGGAAAGGAAGGTGAGATAAATGCTTTCCATTTTGGGAAGCTGTATGCTAATCATCTATTTAAGGTATGTTTTCCAACTCACACCTGCCTTGGTCTTGTTCATCATCACTATTTTCCTTTTATATTTAGAGTTATGTGTCTGTTACGTGATGGATTATCGGTCCAAGGAAGTAAATACTCGTTTATGGCAACATCAAAGCAGAACCCTGAAAGTAAAAAAGAAATTCATACTGAGTGATTCTTGTTCTGGAAAGGGAGAGATTTCATACTGCTTGCATCCAGGGCGGTGCTGATGCTCCTGCATATTTTCATATACATGCTATTGAAAATTTAATATTTTAGAGAAGAGCTTGATAAATGACAAGCATGGGGTCAGGTCTGGCTTGTGACCCCCTTTTGTTTTCAATGCAGAGGAGCAGACCTAGACTCTCACTCAGGTGAGGCAATTTCTCTGCCACTGAGCCACATCCTTAGTCCTGCTGTAGCCTATTTTTGAAAACAAAAGTTCTGGTAGAAAATACCCTCATTTTTCTTTTAGTGTTTTTGTATTACAAGGGGAGAGTTGAATAGTTACCATATATTCCTTATGACTTGCAGCCCTTAGAAAATTAGCTCTCTGGCTCTTTGCAGATAAAGTTTGCTGATCCCTGGTTTAGAGTCATTTACCTGGTGAAATACTTATCTAGCAATGATAACGACTACAAAGACATTGTATATTCACATACATTAATTTTTAATTTTAAATAAGCATGGAAAGACAATGCTTCTTTCCACCCTAATGGACAGGGAAGTTAAAATTAGTCCATTTTCTTATAGCCTAAACAATATTGCTTTCTAATTTTGGCAATACTGATTTGATTACTGGTTTGTCACATATTTTAATATGCAGGGTGACTAGGATTAATTAAGCCGTTGTAATATTCCATTTAAAATTTTCATAACTCTTTTGTAGGTGTGTGAAAAAACCCAAAACACCAAAACAAAATGCTAGAAATTAGGAATCATGGTAACAGCTAGTTGCATAGTGTCCTCTGGGAACAATTTTGCTTTGAGTATTAGCAATCATAGTAAATTGGTTTCTGAATATACTTTCTAATTACAAATAGAATTTCATTTCTCAATAGATGTTACTTTTTTACCAAAATAGAAGCCATAATTGGGGCTGGAGCGATAGCACAGCAGGTAGGGCATTTGCCTTGCACGTGGCTGACCCAGGTTTGATTTCCAGCATCCCAGATGGTCCCCCTGAGAACTGCCAGGGGTAATTCTTGAGTGCAAATCCAGGAGTAACCCCTGTGCATCTCCAGGTGTGACCCAAAAAGAAAAAAAATAGAAGCCATAGTTTGGAGAGATAGTACAGCCAGGATGGCACTTCCTTGCATGCAACTGACCCAGGTTTGGTCCCAGATATCACATACAATCCCCTTGAGTGACTGTTGAGTTGCCAGGGATGATCCCTGAGCATTGCTGGATGTGTCCACCAAAACCAAAACCAAACCCAGAAAAATAAAAATCTGCTTGCTTCCACAGATCAAGTTAAATGCATATATTTGACACACATATTCTCTCAGCCAAAAAGATGAATACATAAAATAATTAACAAGCTTGATTATTTTTTAAAAAAATTAAATTTTATTGAATCACCGTGAGATAGTTACAAGCTTTTATGTTTGGGTTACAATCTCATAATGATCAAACACCCATCCCTCCACCAGTGCACATTCCTCACCACCAATATCCTTTCCCACCCTCCCCCTACCTCCATGGCAGACAATATTCCCCATACTCTCTCTCTACTTTTGGGCATTATAGCTTGCAACACAGACACCGAGAGGTCATCATGTTTGGTCCATTATCTACTTTAGGCATGCATCTCCTACCCCAACAGGTTCCTCCAGCCATCATTTTCTTAGTGATCCCTTCTCTATTCCATCTGCCTTCTCCCCTCTGCTCATGAAGCAGTCTTCCAACTATGGGGCAATCCCCCTGGCTGTTGTATCTACTGTCCTTGGGTGTCAGCCTCATGTGATGCTACCCTATACTCCACAAATGACTGTAGTCCCTGTATGTCTTTCCCTCTCTTTCTGACTCATTTCACTTAATCAATATTTTTATTATTAAAAAATAATGTATCTATTCAAAATAAGTGTAGATTTTTAGTATCTGTGAGAGAATACATTGAAAAAAACATGGCTACCAAACCACCATGTGATATTTTATGTTTTCCAGTAAATTGATGTTGTACCCTTCCTACCATCCTCATTTTCTTCCTTTTTATCCCCTCTTTCCCCCCATATTTTCTTGTTTCTTTTTTGGTTTCAGGCCCACACCTAGCTGTACTCAGGGTTTACTCCTAGAGCTGCTCAGGTTACCATATGTGGTACCAGGGATCAAAGCGGCATAAATAATATGCAAGGCAGGCACCCAAACCCCTATACTTTTTCTTTGGTTCTGTATCTCTTTCACTTTTAAAATGATTATTTTTATAAATCAGTAAAAATTCTGGTGGCTCTGTATACATGACAGCACTTGAAATTGTCAGCCTATGTTGCTTTTGCCATATTCATTACTGTGCTTACCTCTCCTTTAGTCTGCGTATTTTCACTAATGAATGCTGTGGACCATCTTTATATGTGGTTATTTTCTTGTGTATTGTCATCATATGTTATTCTTTGGACAATGTGTGTGTTTTAAACTGGAGTGATAGCACACAGGTAGGGCGTTTGCCCTGCACATGGTCAACCTGGGTTCGATTCCTCCATCCCTCTCGGAAAGCCCAGCAAGCTATTGAGAGTATCCCACCCACATGATAGGGCCTGGCAAGCTATCCATGGCATATTTGATATGCCAAAAACAGTAACAACAAGTCTCACACTAGAGCAAATCAATGAACAATGGGATGACAGTGCTACAGTGCTATTTTTGATGCTTCTTTTAAGTTTAGAAAGTCTCCCCTTTTTCCTAATTAACTATATAAATTTTCATGGGTATTACATGTTATTAAAAGTTGTAAATATACACACCCACCACTTCAGTAATGTGTTTCAGTCAGGGGCATTTTAGTCATACCAAAGTTCCTTTTTCATCTTTTTCTTCTACTCAACCTTACTTTTATAGTCAACTACATTTTATGCATAAAACCCATAGGCTAATTTTGTCTCCTCTAGAACTTCATACAAATAGAATCATGAGTAAGTATCCTTCTTGTTGTGGCTTCTTTTGCTCAGCAAGTTTTTAATAGTCATCCATATTGTAGTGCGTATAAATAGCTTATTTCTTTGTATTGCTGAGTAGTATTCCTTTAAGTGAATATAGTGCTGATCCATTCTCCTATTGATAGATATTTGGGTTCTTTCCAATTTTTGCTATTATAACAAATGTTTTTTTTTCTTACACTAGCAGTTTTAGTGAGCGTGAGTATTCTCTAGAGTAAATACTTAGAAGTGAATTGTACGTTATAGGAACAGGTTAACTTTAGAAGAAACTGCCCAGGATTGTTTGTCCACACCAGTAATATATGAAGTTACTGGTTGTTCTATAGATTTGTAGCTGGAGGAGGAATAACATTGGATTATAAAATAATTTTCAGTGTTCTTTGTGTCTGTTGTGATTCTTTTGGTGCACTCAGCAGAAAGCAGTTTCTCACGAGAGTAAAGGGAGAAGGAACACATTTGAAGTTGTGAGTGGTTCACAAATGAGCAGGAGAGGAAGGACCACTGCATGGCTGATGGGGAAACTGAAGGTGGGGCTGGACAATTCACCCCTTTTTGAAATTTAAAGCACCAGGAGGTGGTCTAATCTCTCCTAAATGGGACAGCAGAGATCTCAAATACTGTCTCTAAAGGGAATATTTTAATTCTTCACATATAAAGGTTTTAATTCCTCATATATAAGGGGGACTTGAGAATAAAGGATCTGTGATGGTGGTTAAACCCAATGAATCCACATTATGATCTTTTATTCTGATTGTCCTGATTTTGATAGCGTTTTGCTCTTTTTTACCCCCTTTTACATACCTACTGTTGTTTTCTTGCTTACTAATTCTGAAAATAAAGGCAGACTCTCTGTAGACTGTGTTCCCATGGGCAGAATGAAAGCTTCCCTTCCTGTTCCCAATTCTCTGACAGTCTGATCTTTTAGAGTAAGTACATGAAAAGTGTACTGTTTTGAGGTTTAGGGAGAACACCTTCTCTGCTGTGAGTTTTGGATTAAAGCACAGGAATTAAATCTGCCCAAATATTAGAGACAAACTTCGTTCCCTTTTTTGACTCCAATTTTATGGTTTTTAAGAAGTTGAGCTGCTGCAGTGACCAAAAGTGGAATTTCTATTGGGTACATTTCTTAGCACCTTTCGGCTAAGGGGGTATAACTGGTCTTGTGACAGGGACAGAACGGGTCCACTGAACCTGGGGACAGGCACATTTACACAACCACATAACCAATAGTCTCCCTAGCTTTTCTAAAGATGTATACTGGCTTTCATCAGCACATTTGGTGTGGGGTACCAATAATTAATAAAAATTCACCCTGTAGTTTTTTAAAAAGATATTTCTTCTAATTTTCAAGTTTTTGCCTATTTTCTCTCTCATTTTAGAGTTTTATTATAAAATGAAAAAAAAATCAGTAGCCAATAACAATTTGGAGCGAAATAGTCCTTAATCAACAAATACTATATCTTGAGATAGGCAAGAGAATTAAATAGTGAGTGTTAAAGAGTCCCAATTTTATTTTCTATATCAAGTAGTGGCACACTGACAATTGCCAGAGAGGTTTGAAAACTAAAAGTTTTCCCTATGGGAATATTTTGGAACTGGCCTGTTACTTTCTTGGAAGTTCAGTCTGTTCATGGTTTCTCTCACCAAACTCTTGTCCTCTGAAAGGCTTCTGATCAGCTCTCCAGGAGACCAGAAAGACGGTCAAGTGAAACAAGAGCTTGGACATCAAATTTGAGAGCAAGAACTTTTAAATATTTTTTAGAAATAGAAAAATTTTTAGCCTCTTTCTTATAATTACCACAATCATATAACATGTTTAAATATTGTCTTC
Source organism: Sorex araneus (assembly GCF_027595985.1). Taxonomy (NCBI): domain Eukaryota; kingdom Metazoa; phylum Chordata; class Mammalia; order Eulipotyphla; family Soricidae; genus Sorex; species Sorex araneus. Next base: position 42,456,437 of record NC_073307.1, on the reverse strand, counting down.
CTGGTAATGTACTTAATCTGTCCTATTTAATGACAAAATGATGCTAACTTCATTTTTGTTTTATTTGTTTCCATAGAGGTTCATTACTGTAAGTTGGGCTCCTTATGAAAGTGTTGTTACAAGGGCAAAACCCAGGCTGACAGGCATCCATGGGGATGGATGGAAGAACAGCTAAGGAGAAAAGTGAAAAGGCTGGGTATTGTGTTTTCTGTGACTTTTCCTAAGTGTTTAATATAATTTGTTCCAAGGCTCAGGGCAGTCAGAATTGATATCTCTAAACTCTTTGACTATAGCAAGCTTTAAGCAAAGAAAAAGAGACAAGGTATAAAATTCAGAGGCAAATTTAATCTATGCATCAAAATTAAGCCACATGAATAAGTAAAGCTAGACATAATAAAAAAAGGAAAAATAAATTTCATGTTTATCTCTCTGCAAGCTTGAAATCAAATGCACTGGGAAGAGATGGTGCATTTTGCTTGTTATGCATTTTGAAGTCTTAAAGCTGCAAATCATTGCTTTGTATCTGAACATCAGACTCTGGAAGGAATTGTTCCTTTTGGAGTTTAAATTTTTTTATTTCAGTCTTTTGTTAAGGAGAAACAATTCTAGATGGGCAGATGACAAGACCCATTGCCCTCTCCTAGAGAGAAGTGTATCAAAATTTCCAAAAAGTAACCTCCTAGGGGAACTTATTAAGTAGAATGTTCTTTCATGGCATCCAGTATACTTACTATGTGTAGAGCTGGTTAGCAAAGAACGTTATTAGGCATCTACTATATGTTCTGCACACACACACACACACACACATACATACTATTCAAATGTATTGGGAGGGGATTTAGAGCTGTAGGTTTGGAACTCCCTAACCTTTTCCCTCTAAATAACTTCTCTGAAATTCAGGATTTTCACCCAGCGTTGATCTGCTTTGTGAGCATTTCCATAGAAAAGTGCTATCATTGCTCAGAGTCTATTATAGGAATTAATTAGTTTAAAAAGAAAAGGTCCTGCTGAAGTTTTGTAGCCTTTGTTTCCAGAAAATCTACAACTCCAATGCCCCGACATAATATTAAGATTGACCTTGTTTGGTTGATTGGTTGGTTTGGTGGGTCAAATCAGCAGTACTTAGAGGTTTTTCCCTGGCTTTGTGCTCTGATGGGACTCATGGCAGCGCAAGGACCATCTGAGGTGCTGTGGATTGGAAGCAGATTCCATAGGACTTCTCTCCTATGCTATCTCTCTGCCCTCACTTGTCCCTGTTTTTTTGTTGTTGTTGTTGCTTGTTTTCACAGTGATTTTTTTACATTCAGTATTCTACCACCAATCGCACCACCATTACACCTTCCCACCACCATTATCTCCTATTTTCCCAACCACCACCCAAACCTCCCCAAGAGCAGGCTCTAAATGAATTATTTTGTATTGCTTCTTATGGCTAACTTGCTAAAAATGATCAAAAAAGATTTCCTTAAAAAAATAGTGTGTGAAGATTGTTGTATCTCACCCTAGAGCCATTGAGCTCTTTTATAAGAGATTACTTAACATGTTGTTACAGGTTAAGCCTTGTGGGTTAAGCCTTATGTGTTAATATTTTCTTAATTGAGATTGGTTGCCTTCTACTTTACATCCCATCCAATGTGGTGTGCTACTTCTGGTATATCAGTGATACAGAGTATGAGAATTCTAAACTTTTGATGGGGTGATACAGCTGGAGTTAAATTTTTAACTGTGTGATGACTTTAAAGTCTGAAGTCATCTCTGCAGCTTTCTGATCTCTTTCAAGATTTATTTATGAGTATCTGGATTGTGGCTGGCTAATGAGCTTATTTGGTGTGGGAGAGAGTTTGTGGGTGTGACTGCCAGGCTCCAGGAAGAACAGGGGAATGGGGAAGGTCACCCATCCCTGATACCATAAGAACCTCAAGATTTAAGTCACAATACCTGAATACCTGAATTTTTTTTTAACAGATTCACTCATGAATGAGGCTTGTCTGAACCTATGGAGTCTGGCTTTGAGCATGGCAGTGATTTGGTTCTGGAGGTTTTTGGCTGCCAGGGCTCTGTTTAGGTGGGTGGAGAGGTGCCCTGGATATGAGATTCAGCCTGACTTGGGGTCTGCCATCCCTTTTTTTTTTTAATTATTTAAATCAAAAAAATTTTTAAAGTCTCATTTTATCGAAACTCTTGGAGAGATCATTAAGTCCTAAGATCAAGCTAAGTGATGGCAATATTTTATCTGGGTTCTGTCTTTTTATTCAGTTATTTCAAGTGGCTTCTGAAAAGCCCTTAGCTTCTCTGGAACTGCTCCCTTTACCCATGGTACAAGGGAGGAGGCATCCTATTCGAGAAGGGAAGAGAGTGAAAGGGCTTCATTCTGATTCATAAAAATCTCGGTGTAGAAACAGCCCATGCCATCTTCGTCTGGCCAGCATCCTCCTGAAGATAATTAGCTGGCCTCACTTGAGCATTTCTTGTGATTAGAAGCTCATTATGTTTTAGAGAGTCTTTCTCTTTGGGGAAATTACTAGACGTTCTTTCTCGAGATTAGATCCGCACACCTGTAATTTCCACATCTCAGAGCAATGCAAAGAAGAAAATTAATCATTTCATATTAAAGAGCAGTTATTTTAGGCCTCTTCACAGATTTGAAGGAAGATCTCCTAGAGGTCTCCCCTCTCAGCATTGCCGTCGAGGTTAAGCAGGTTTACCTAACATAGTCAGGATTTTTCCCAGAATAACCTCCATTTGCAATTGCTATCTTTCTGTGAAAAGCCTGTCTTAGTGGTTTGGCCACAGAGAATCCCACAAAACCACGTGGTTCTTTGCCTCATGTAACTTGAGCTTTTTAAACCACGTGCCCACAATTCATCTGGTGTCACTTGAGTGTGTAGGGAGGGATATAGTGGAGATTAGTCATGGTGGTGAGGGGACAATGGTGAGAAAGGTTTCTGAACACCCAAAAAACTAAAGTTAATTCAAACTTAAACCATAGTGAATCAGATGACGTTTCCAGCAGGGCTCACCGATTTGCATTTCTCAGGCGGGTTACTCAAAAGGGCTTGCTAGTTAAAAAAAAAAAAATTGGAAGGAAATGTGATCTAAAGAACTTGGGATCTTGGAAGAATGTCACTTTATTTGCAGGCTTTGCACTTTTAGTATGAGACTGTTCCACATAAGCTTCCTGGGCAGGTATTTAGGACTAAGGATGATAAATGTATGACCAGGCCATGATGAGCCTTGAGAGCATTGTCAAGCATTTCAGGAAAAGGTAGACTTCAGCATTTCTCAAACTCTTACTCAATGTCATCAAATAAAGTATAAACTCAATGGAAAAATAAAGTCCTTAAGTAAGAGCCAGAGGCTCAGTTATTGAGCAACAGGACCAGAGGAAGGTTGCCTGACCCCAGGAGGCAGGGAGCTTGCTCACTGAGTCCGTTGGCCCTGGAGCTCGTGGCATGCTTGCCCAGCTGGCCCAGCAGGTGTATAGGGTCCTCACAGACAAGGACTTCATTGGGAAAATGGTGGTCATGGGGTGACAGGCCCTGCTGGGCTTATGCTGCCACTGAGGATGACTGTGAGGGAAACATTTGTCCAGGACCATGTGTCCGAGGAAGTGGAATGTATGGACCAGAGCCCCTATCAGATCCTCTGTGGACCTCTTTTATATTCTTCTTCTTTTGAAAACACTTGAGTTGTGCAGTTTCATCTGTGTCTGATTTTCCAGCCTGTGCGTGTGCAGGCATTCCTGGTCTGAATCAAAACCCTCCCTGTTATAAATATTGACACCAGCAGGTGTCGAGTACTGACCTCCTGGTGGAAGATTTTAAACATTACCAGGGATATTTTATTCCCTCTCTGAATTTCAGCAGATATTTTTTTTCTCTCCAGCGGTGTTGCTTTCTTTACTTAACTCCAGTTTTGAGAAATAATTGATCTACATCACTGTGAATTTCAGGTATACAGCATGAGGGTTTGAGTTACATGGATTGTGAAATGATTAGCGTAGGGAGTTCAGCTAAAACCTGTCTTCTCATATGGATACAATAAAAAAGAGAAATGGAAAACCTTGTGATAAAAACTCTTCGGATTGGCTTTTAACAATGATCCTTTGTATATACCGTAGTATCAGCTGAACCATACTGCACACTATATTCCTAGTGCTCATTTATCTTATAAGTGGAAACTTGTGTCTTCTCACCAACTTGCTCCAGTTTCCCTTGCCTCCTCTTCTCCATACCTGATATCTGTTCTGCCACACAAAAGTGAGGTTGAACAATATTTGTCTTTTTCTGACTATTTTTTCTTAGTGAGGATCTTCGAAGACTCTCCATGTTGTCATTATTGAATAGTGTTTCATTTTGTGTTTGTGACATATATATATTGCATATATATTTGTGTGTATATATCTATATATGTGTTTATGTGTATGTATATAAATGTATATATGTGTATGTATATATATGTATCTATACATATATATCTATATATACCACAAATTATTTTTGGGGAATGTGCTCATTCCTGCCTTTGCATTCAGGAATCACCACTCCTGGCAGTTCTTAGGGAACCATACAGGGTGCCAGGGAATAAGCCTGAGTCAGCCACATCCAAGAAAAGTGTCCTGCCACTGTTCTATCTTTCGAGCCCCATATGCCATCAATTCTTTATCTGTTTCTAGGCAGATAGTTGGGCTATTTTCATGTATGGACTGGTGTACATGACACTACTATAAACATGTGGTCACAGATCTCTCTTTAAATTAGTCTTCATGATCCTTTCTGGATATATTCACAGAACTGGAATTCCTACATGGATCTATTGCGGTATTTCTGACTCCAGTGTTTTGAGGAGCCTCCATGTTGCTTTCTATAGTGGCTGTACCAACTTACAATTATACCAATAGATGCACACGAGTTTGCTTTTTTCCCACATCTTCACTAGCATTTGTCATTGCTTGTCCTTCACATGAAGGCTTTTCTAACTAGCACGATGGAATAACTCATTGTAGTTTTGATCTCCCTTAATGATTAGAGATGTTGAGCATCTTTTTATTATTATTATTATTATTGCAAAGATGTCCACTTGAATCCTCTGCCCATTTAAAAAATTGAGTTATTTTGTTTTTGTTCTCTTTATCTCTTTCTAGTGAGTTGCATGGCTAACTTATTGTATGTTAGATACAGTTTATCAGGACTGGAGCGATAGCACAACGAGTAGGGCATTTGCCTTGCATGTGGCAACCGGGGTTCAATTCCTCCATCCCTCTCAGAGAGCCCGGGAAGCTACTGAGAGTATCCTGCCCACATGGCAGAGCCTGGCATGCTACCCGTGGCATATTTGATATGCCAAAAACAGTAACAAGTCTCACAATGGAGACATTACTGGTGCCCACTAGAGCAAATCGATGAACAACAGGACGACAGTGCTATAGTTTATCAGACACATGATTTGCAAGTATTTCCCATTTTGCAGGTTGTCTTTACACGTTGCTGTGCAGAAGCTTTTAGTTTCTTCCTGCCTTTGTTCGTTACGCCTTAGGTATCCTATCCAAAAGCTCATCCAGGAGCTTTATTTTTATATTTTATTCCAGGAGTTTCATGGTTCCAGACTTTACATCGTATCTAATCCACTTTCAATTTATATTCTAAGTATAAGGAAGAGATGGGTCCAGTTTTATTCCTTTGCTCGTGACTATTAAGTTATCTGAGCATCAATTACTAAACAGATTGTCTTTTCTCCGGGGACTGTTCTCAGCTCCCTTGACAATATTGATTGCTGCATATGCTTCGATTGCTTCTGAGCTTTTCATTCTCTGCTTTTTGGTTCATTTATTTTTATGCCAGCAACATATTGTTTAGATGACTATCACCACCTTATTCTATAGGTTGAAATCAGGAAGTGCAGTACCTGTGGTTTTGTTTCTCTAATTTTCTGATTCTTCTTGTTTTGGGGCCACACCTAGCATTGCTCAGTGCATGTTCTAGGCTTGGCACTCACTCCTTGGTAGTGCTTGGGATCCCTGTGGTTTAAGGTATCAACCTTGGGCTTCCTGCATGAAAAACCTGTTTTCTAGTCCTTTGAGCTATCACCCTCACCCCAGCTTTGTTTTTATTTTCCCAAAATGGGGTCTCCACATAAACTTTAGCAGTACTTTTTCAAGTAATATACAGATTGCCATTGAATTCTTGATAGAGTTTATGTTAAATATATAGATAAATTTTGGTGGTATGGACATGTTAGCAGTGTTCTTTTGATCCAAGAATATTGAATACCTTTACATTTGTGTCCTCTTCAATATCTTTTCATCAGTGTGTCTTAGAGTTCGGGGAATAAGAACACATTTTTTTTTTACTTCCTCTATTTTATTCCTGTGTTTTATTATTTTTAATGTTATTGTACATGAGATTTGTGTTTCAGAAAATCCATTGTTAGTGCATAGATGAAATGATTTTTTTTGCTTCTAAATCTGACAAGCAGGCCAGATTTATATCTTACTGGAAACTGAGTCACAGAGAATCCATATTGCTTTCTCAAGAGTTCATTTATTATCTAAAATAGTTTGGGTCCTATCCTTAAAAGGACCCAAGACTATATTTTTGTTCAAGAAGCTAAGAGATCAGGAAGATTGGCAGAGGTAAGAGAAATCAATACAGGGAAGAAAAGACAGAAAATATGAGTGAGTTTTTAAGCTGCTTTCCATGTTGGGGTTAAAATTGCATAGAAAAACTATAGAACTATGGAAAGTAGTTCAAAATATACTTATCCTGCCAAGAAGCAAAGGAAAATAGAGTTGTTATATTTGCACATCCATTAGTCAGTGGGAATGGGATTGCTTTGGCAGTCTGGAGGTACCATGATCCTTTAGAGAGCAGAGGCTGGAATTTGGAAGGATGACAGGTTTCAGGCCCATTTTTGCTTCCTTCATATATTTTCTATGCATACTCTTGAAAAACAATAACAAGAACATTATTTGGTCGATACATCCATCAGTCTATTGTTGGGCTATTTTATATCATTACTGTCTTAGACATAAATGCAGGCTCAAATTGACTTTATTATTATGGTTATTTGGTGGAGTAGAAGAGAATCAGGACCTTGCTTTATTGTTAGGGCCCTACTGGCCCCAGATTTGACCCAGCACATGTTCACGTTTCCATTAAACATTTTGTGAAAGACTGAACATACTTGATGAGAAACTAAAAACTGCTGGTAGAGAGGATGCCTCTGCTGTGACTTTAATATTTCTTTCCTGTTCTTGTTTGAACATGTCCATCAATTTTGCCAAGGTGTCAGAGAAAAGGAGAATGGGAAGGAGGAAGAGCATCCCCTAAGGAAAGAGTGAGAAAGGCTCAGATGACTTTGATTTTGTCAGAATGTACAGCAGAGGCTGTTCCCAGGAATCTCTGCCCCAACACACACACACACACACACACACACACACACAGAGTTTTCTGACTTGTTTCTTTTTTGTTATCTTGATTTTATTCTATAACAGAGCTACATTCAATTTAGAGTTCCTTATATAGGAATATTACTGCCTCATTAGCATCCAAAGACAATTGGGAGCAAGTTGACTTCAACTCTACAGACCAGATGGGGGCAGGGCAGGTAAACTGTTTAGAATAGACTAACAGAAATAATGATGATGATGATGATGATGATGATGATGGTAATAGTTGCCATTTCCCAAGAGTATGCTACATGCTAATCCCTGTTCTAAGCATGACCTCATGGCCAACCCTTTGAGGTAGGAATGATCATAACCTCCTTCCACCATAAAATGATGGTTTTCAGAGATAGTTTGTAACTTGCAATGACCACATCAAACTTTAAATGTTTGTGTCTGAACTTGAGCTGGGAGTGTCTTGAGAACAGTCATTTGTGATTCTCTTATGGTAGAGCACTCACCAGGGTTAACTCATTGTGCTTGTGCTTGTGACTTAGAGCATTTCTCTTCTTCTCTGAATTTAATGGTGTCCCCCCACTCCTTTGGAGGTCATCTTTGATGCATTTTGATCTTTCCATTTTGGAGCATTTCTTGGGGCTTGGAAAGTCTTCTTTCTTGAACTTGCTGTTTGGTGATTCTTGATTAAACTTAGTGCAGGCTATAAGAGCGTACGTGTTAGACTGCTTAAAACCAGGATTGATGGTGACTCTGTACTGTGACTCACAGCCAGTCCAGGTCACAGAACCTGTCCCTGCATGCATCCTTGGACGAGTCCTAGAACATAGGTTTAGCTGTCCTTCATGATGCAGGAATGCTGAAAGTGGGTCTCTGTTGGACAGATGTTCCTGTTTCTTTAGTAATTTCAAGAATGAAAATGTTGATTAATGAAGTTGCTCAGACTCTGAGTCAGAAAGATAGGAAGGTTTACTGAAAAGTATAAGATAGGGGTGGAGAGATAGCATGGCAGGTATTGCATTTTTTCTTCTATGTGCCTGATCCTGATTTGATCCCTGGTACCCCAGATAGTCCCCAAAGTACTGCCAGGAGTGATCACTGAGCACAGAGCCAGAGCAGTCCATGAATACAGCTAGGTGTAGCTCAAGAACCAAAGAGAAAAGTAGAAGAAAAAGTAACTTTCTAGCCAGGGTGGAACTTAGCATAGGACTCAGTTCAAGTATGTTTTTTTGTTGTTGTTTGGGGGTTGGGGTGGTATAGTCTAGGTAAACCAATTTTTTTACATCACAAGAAGTAAGTGGTTGTGACAAAGTATCAGAGTATTCTCCTTTCTTCTCCACAAGTACTCTGTTTGCCCTTTTGTGGTGCTAAGTCTAACCTTCTTGGTATTCCTCGTGAGGCCAGTGAGGCTATCATCTTCCTTAGAAATGTTCAGTTCTTTAGGGCTCCTTTGACTATTTGCCCTGGAACAACCTCTTATTGCTGAGCTTCATGTAAGCTGGTCCAAATCCTGAGACATCCTTTCATCAAACTATAGATTCCCTCAGTTTCAAAGAGAGCCTGGGAAGTGGTAGGGATATTGAAAGTAGACTGGGAAGAGCTAAAATGGAGACACTCTCACCAGCTGGCAAGGGAAAGCGAGGCTCCTTCTTTCAGTCGGAAATGGTGACGCAGAAGCCAGCTGCACAGGCAGAGGTGCAAGGCGTTGGGTCCATTGAAGCCAGTGGAAACTTCTGTCATCAACGTAATTACAGAACTTAATGAAAAATTCTTAGAATCATTGGTGGAAAAGTTAATTTGGGTGTTTTAAAATAAACTGCCTCCATATAGTTAAATGTGACCTCAAAACTGGGGCAGAAAGGTGTGGAATGAACAAACTGCTCTGATGGGTTGTGAGCAGAGCCGGTCAGGAGAACCCATGCAAAGCAATAACGTAAATGGCAGTTTTTAGGAGCATCTTAAAAACTCATCTTTGTGGGCCTAAACACAATTCCAGTCTGTGATTTTCTTGGTGCCCATTAAAGCACCACTTGGGATTAATTGATTTAAAAAAAAGAAAAAGAAAAAGAGCTTTGAAGATGCTGGGCACTCACAACATGCTTTCTCCGGCCATTTCTCATTCCTCCTCTCAGCATTTCAGCCTCCCGTGGGCACCATCTGACCTCAGGTGCCAAGTTTGTGTCTCCATAGCAGCTGCCAGGGGAGTGGACAGGGTGGCACAGATGTGTTAGCAGCTGGAGAGGACTAGGCCCTTTGGAAATTGCTTTCCAGCCTCAGTTTAGCCAAACCACTCTGGGCTCTTGTGTTTTCCTTTGATTCCTTAGAGGTAGCAGACATTTGTCTGTAAATTAGGATATGTTAGGAAATTTTTAAAAATATAATCTTTGAATTTGTTCCCCCTCTGGAGAAGCCCATGTTCTCTTGAACACATCTCTCTCTTTCTCTCAAATATCTCTAATTTTTTCAAGAAAAACCATTTTGCTCCAAAAAAATATATCAATGTTTTGATCTAAAGATCTAGATTTCACAGTGAAGACTTGCTAGTATTCTAGTCCCCGGGGCACATGAAATTGTCCTCTTGTTGACCCTGGTGAACTTGTTTTCCAGAGGTTTTACTAGTGGAGAAGTGAACTAGTCATTAAGAATGCCCAGCATTCCCATCTGTCCAGGAGTCTTAGAGGACTTAATCTAGACCCTCTCAAATAGGAAAGTTGGACAGAGTTTATCTGAGTCAGAGTTTAGCCTAACTCACCTGAAATTGAAAAGACAACTAAGTGCACAACCAGGATTGAGATCCACTGAAAGTGTTCTTGGAGGTAATCTTCATGGCTCTGTGGTGGGGACATTTGTGTCCTTCTTCCCGTTGATAGTAAGGTTTACCCACATCATCCAGCATTGGGGCCAACTCGGAGGATGGAAGAGGTATGAGATCCATCTTTTAACGTCTGAGTGACTTTGGGGAAAATACTTAAATCTCTATACTTGGATGTTTTTCTTTGGGAGTCACACCTGGAAGTGCTGTGAACTCCTGCTCGAATCGAAGAAGATGTGTGTGTGTGTGTGTGTGTGTGTGTGTGTGTGTGTGCGTGCATGCGCGCGTGCTGGAGGAATACTCCCATTGTTGCTGGAACTGAAACACAGTGCATGCCCTCCTGCTTGTTGAGCCATTTCCCTGACCCTAAAGCCCTAATTTTAAAATATGACCACAGTACCTCCCTATAATATAGGGTGACTGATAAGGTAAGTTAGTAATAAATATAGGTTTGCTCACATCCCTTTCCCTATCCTTAAGGCCAGCCACATGCTGAAACCTCTGTGTGTGTTTTTGTGAGTGTGTGTGAGTTTTGGTATACTTAATATTTATTAACTCCCCCTTAAAGCATAGGAAATGTTCTAGACAAAACAAAAAAAACAATACATATTTGTTGATCTGGAGTGGCTAAGGAAATCCATGTCCACATTCCAGTGGGAAATGTGTCTGGAGGCTCTCTCCGTCCTGTACCTCCACTGTTAGCTCCACTAGCAATGAGAATTCTGTGAGAGCCCTTCAAAATCAGTGAGAACAGTACCTGCTGCTGCTTGCTTGGAGTGCCCTAAGACTCCCCGGGGAGTTTATGTGAAATTATGATATGGAGTAGCCTCTCCTGGTGCTCCCCCAGAGCTGCACACACCTAAGAAGCATCCTAGCTGCACCAGCTCCATCTCTTACCTTTGGCAATGTAGAGGTGCCCCCTTGAGAGATGTCTCTTCTCTCCCTGGGCTAGAACCCCACACCTCCTGGCCTTTGTCTTGGTTCCACTCACCGGTCTCTTAGCGCACATGCTTATCCCTAGTTCCATGAAACACGGCATCTTTAGAACTGAACCCCAAGACTTTTTTCCACTGGGAATTACATTCCAACCTCTCCCAATTCTCAGCTCATGTATAATGGCAAATGCACTGGGCAAAGACAGTCTGCAGAGGTCATTTTAATTGGCACAGGTCAGTGGGCATTGGCAGACTTTCTTATTCATATGTGGAGCCAAAAATAAACACGGCCGCTGTTATTATTTTCATCAGCAGTGGTTCATTATTATTTTTCTTTCCCTTGGTGGTTGGCTGGGTCTTTGTACAATAATCCTTCTCTGCACAATTTCTGAAACACCATTTGCTTCCCTCCGCCAGGGTCAGTTTGAGGCAGTTGTTGCCTAGCGATAATAATGACATGTGGAGAAGCGTCTGATGGGCTTTGAGCGCTCTGAGCAGAGGCTAGCCAAGGGCAGCTGGTTGGTTAATTGTGGCCTCCAGACATCGCTGGGAAACTGGGGCCGATCAGGAATGAAAAATACTGAAGCCTCTGCACATGCATTTGAAATCAATTTTGGTGTACAGCCACGTTCGGAAAAATTAAATAGTCATAAACCCTGTAATGTGGAGACAATTTCATGTGCTTGAAATAGACAGAGAGATCTGCCTAAAATAGTACCTTCTTCCTGAGAATTCGAAAGGCTATTCACTGGGGTGTGTGTGTGTGTGTGTGTGTGTGTGTGTGTGTGTGTGTGTGTGTCTGGGAGCAGACACACCTCTTGCCTTTCAGAACCTCCTTTGGGTAGTAAGGAGAAACAACCACTTCTCCAGTGACTGGAAGGTCCCCTGAAGTATGGCCACTTGTAAAATGTCATTTTTTTTTTTTTTGCTTTTTGGGTCACACCCAGCGATGCTCAGGGGTTACTCCTGGCTTTGCACTCAGGAATACTCCTGGAGGTGCTTGGGGGACCATATGGGATGCCGGGGATCAAACCCGGGTCGGCCACATGCAAGGCAAACACCCTCCCCGCTGTGCTATCACTCCGGCCCCGTAAAATGTCATTTTTTAAACCAAACTCTTCATGAATGATGGAGTTTGCTGCCATTCTTTTACAAGATGAATATGAAATGAATTCATTCCCTAGCCAGGTAACTTTCACATCCAGTTTCAGTCACCAGTGGCTCCTAAAGTGCTCATTATAATGTCCTGAAAGGAAGGGTTTTTGTTGGGAACCTTGGAGCTGTGCGCTGGCAATGACAGGCTGAGTAATGCTCCTGATGACCTCATCTTCTCACCCTTGGAGCCCCAGAGCTTTGTGGTCAGGTTGCAACTAGCGATGTGGTGATAGAAATTGTACAGAACATGGTTAGTACTGAAGGCGGTTTGTGTTGTCAGCCTGACAATATCATTGCTACTTGGGAGAATGTGGAGTCCTTCAAGTGTCTTAGGCATAGGGAAGAACAAGTCCAGTGATGGGAAAGGTAATTGCCATAGAAGGAAGTGAGAGAAAGAAGTTGGGGATGGGGAGTGGATATTCAAGAAAGTCATCATCCTGAGATGCAGACAATGAGCTGGTAGTTTGCTGAGATTTAAAAAAATTAGTCTTAGGAGGCTATCACATACTAGAAAGACTATTAGAATATGACAAGTGACATTTTAATTTTATAAAATCCAGTACAGTGTTCCTTAAGCACTAGTCTAGAAAGGTTGGAGAAAGGTAGAAAACAACTGGTCTACCTCCTTGGCTCTACTTGAGGGTCCATGGGCTGGTATGCAGGATAAGTGCCAGTCTGAAGGGGACGGAGAATGTTGCTCTTGTGCTTGTTTGATGAATTATCCTGATTAGTTGTGCTTAACTTCCACTTGCATACCTTCACCACAGGGAACATTTTCTGTGATGGTCTGGCTACCCTTATTCTTAGAACAAAGGATAAGACGCATACTTTAAGTCATTTCTGGGTATTTGCTCATTTACACGTAGAATTATGGAACCTTGACAATGAGATATTTAGAATGACAGACTCTGTATCTCTTGCAGACTTTCTAACTGAATTTGAGGTTTGCTCCCAACCATGAACTAAATTTGGCTCTAAAATATTCTTTTTTACTATCATCAGACGTGCTGCTTTTGTTGCCACTATTTTCCTTTCTGGATGATCAAGGATCTGGAATGTTGGAATACCTCACAAAAGTTCTTGCACGTTTAAGAGAAGCCAAGTGGAAAGATATAAAAACCCCATAGTTGAGAAGAGAAATTATGCCTGAAAAATACCCACACCTCTCTTTTAGAAAACTATCCCAGTTTCTCCATATATACTACCATTCAATGCATTGCTTTAAAAATATTACATTTATGGGCCTGTACACACACACATTTGTACAGCTGTCTACTCACTGTACAAATGAGTACAGTGGGTAGGACATTTGCCTTGCACATGCCAAATCTGTGGTATTCCTTGTGGTTCCCAAAATCCCTGGGAGTAGAGCCAGGAGTAAGCCCTAAGCACAGTAGGTGTGGGGCCCCCCAAATAAAATATTACATTTACAAGGTCATCATTTCCTTGCTACAAATCCATAATAGCTTCCCCTGGTTTGCAGGACCACATTTGAGTCCTGCCTTTGGGTTTTCAAGATGTACCTTAGCTAATTTATCTCTCAAACTTAAAATCACTCTCTCTCTATTTTTGTTACTTGAAAGGTTCTTTTCTTTTTAATATGTCTACCTTTCTAAATTGTAAATGTCTTGTAGTTGTGTGCTTGATCTTGATATCCCTTATAGTCTTATAGTATCTTTTTTTTCCCCTTTTTTTCCTTTAGCCCTCCCAGGAGAAATTGCTTAGACTACCTTTCTTCTGGTGACCAGAGATGAACCCATCTCTTCTCTGGTTTATCTCATCCAGAGCATCGGCTACAGCTCTACCTGAGTCAGGGCTGGAATGTAGACTCTTTTGCATCAGGCAGGTGGCCTGTCTGAGGTGAGGCTCAGAAAGGACACTGCCTGTGGACCCCGCACTTGCCTTCATCCCATTTGTCCTGGGGCTTATATCTTGTTTTCTTTCTTCTTGTCCTGAGGATTAACCTGGTAACCCAGAATTAGCAAATTCCTTAACTATCTTAAGCTCCTGTTGCAGGTACACCCCCACCCCAACGTAACCCCATGAATTCATTTTAATCTTGTAAGCATGAATACTTGTCTATACTTGATCAAACCAAGCTCTATGCCTCAAATTGCTCCCCTTCCTTTGAAGCTGCATCCTGATGCTACAATAAATGCCATTGTAAGCTGTTGAAGTATCTTAGGCACCCAGAATTTTTTTATGAAAAGGAATTCGTGCACTTTGTACTGCATACAATTTAGTGTAAAGCTCAACTATCGTCTCTCTCAAAGAAAATTTTTAATTCAGTTTGGTCTAGAGACAAGACAGAATGCCTTGAAATGTACCATCTGTCTAGGACAAGTTTCCCCTTCACCCTGAAAAAAAGACACAACAAAACACTAAGGGTGAAATCGTTATCGTTCTTTTAGTGTTCAGAGTGATGTAGCAAGTGGGACGGAAGTAGCATGAAGTTAAGCTTCTTCTATACAGCTGACCTGGGTTCAATTCCCAGCACTGCACAGGGTCTCTGAGCTCTGTGATAAGTGATCAATGAGCACAGAGCCGCCACCATGTGTGGCAACAAAACAAATTATGCAGGAAGTTCCCAGTCAGTACTAGGGTCATTAGATCCTGAGCCACATGCAAGTTCATTTGACCCACACAGGAAAGAATTCAAGCACAAGTAAGAGAAATACAAAATAGAAAAAGGTTATTATGGAATGGTAATGTTCAAGAATCTGCGTGCAGGAGGACTCAAAAAGTGTGCAGCCACATCTCACTTCTGGGATTTTTATATCTAGCTGTCTATAAAATTTCCGGTTACACAGGTATGGGGGAGTTAGTGGTGAAATATTAATGATACTTCAGGAGAGGAGAAGGACTCTGGGGTGGACATTTCTTGGAGTCAAGGTACCATCTAGATTCTGACAATGCTGGTCACTTTTAGGGGGTTCCCTAATAATTGTCAACTGTCACTGTATGTGTGTGTGTGTGTGTGTGTGTGTGTGTGACTTTTATTATGCAAACATATAACACTAAGATCAGGATTAAGCCATCCTTGAATGAAAACCTATCTAGATAGAGAGAACAATTTAAGTATTGATAGTCACTGTGCATAAGTATTTATAGCACTAATCATAACAGTATTGTTCATCAGAGCACCCCTCACCCCAAAAAGATAGAAGACTAAACAAAATTTTGCATTTCCATACAATGGAGTAGTATACAACTATACAAAGCAATTAATTACTATTTTTACTTAAACATTAGGTTAAGTGAAAGAAACTAGACACAAAGAGTGACATATGACTGAATCAATGAATTCATAGATAGATACAGAAAGCATATTAATCATTTCGGAACCCAAGAAGGATGGTGCTGGGTTACTTAATGGATAGGGCACTTTCTTTGGGGATGATGAAAATGTTGTAGGTCAGGCTAACTGTGGTAGAATGTTTTTTATTTTTATTTATTTTTAATTAAAATTTTTTTTACATGAATCACCATGAGGTACAATTACAACTTACAAACTTTCATGCTTATGTTTCAACCATACACTGATGGAGTACCCATCCCTCCACCAGTGCCCATTCTCCACCACCAATGATCCCAGTATCTCTCCCACCGTCCCCACCCTTCTCCCCCCCCCAAACCCGCCTCTGTGGCAGGGCATTCCCTTTTGCTTTCTCTCTCCTTTTGGGTGTTGTGGTTTGCAATATAGGTATTGAGTGGCCATCATGTATGGTCTGTAGTCCACTTTCAGCTTGACTCTCCCATCCTGAACGGGCCTTCCAAGCACCCTTTACTTGGTGATTCATCCCTTCTCTATCTGAGCTGCCTTTTCCCCCAGCATATAAGGCCAGCTTCCAAGCCGTGGAGCCATCTTCCTGATATACATTTCTACTATAGAATGTTTTTAAAATATATAAAATACTGCTGAATCATATGCCTTAAAAATGGGTAACTATGTTATGTGAATGTTATTTCAATACCCCCCTAAAAAATAAAGGTTATGCAAGGGTGAGCTTTCTTCTATCATATCTGTGAGTATAGACTTTATTCTACTGCTCAATTCTGCTCTTCCAGAACCCTGGTTTCCCCACACATAATTTTATTTCTTTGTCTTTAATTTTCACACACTCTGTCATTATTTTTTGAAATTTATTTGGAAGTTTTTCTTCATGTCTTTGATTTCTATTTTATGTAATCTTCCTCTATTTGCTCCAATATGAATTTTTTAAATTAAATTTTCTAAAAATATTATTTTTTTAGAAAGGAATTTTATTTTCACCTATTGTCTCTCAGAGAGCCCAGCAAGCTACTGAGAGTATCTTGCCCGCACGGCAGAGCCTGGCAAGCTACCCGTGGCATATCTGATGTGCCAAAAACAGTAACAAGTCTCATAT
The DNA here is from genome assembly GCF_027595985.1 of Sorex araneus. Taxonomy (NCBI): domain Eukaryota; kingdom Metazoa; phylum Chordata; class Mammalia; order Eulipotyphla; family Soricidae; genus Sorex; species Sorex araneus. The sequence continues at coordinate 42,439,748 of NC_073307.1, read as the reverse complement.
GGAGACATTACTAGTGCCCGCTTGAGCTAATTGATGAGCAATGGGATGACAGTGACAGTGATACAGTGATTATCTCTCACAGGCTTCCTCTAATTTGCTCTGTGTGTGTGTGTGTGTGTGTTTTAGGTTTTTCAAATTTTCATTTCATTTTTCAAATAACCTGAGAATTTTATTTTATTTTTTTGCTTTGCTGTGGGCTGGAGCAATAGCACAGCGGGGAGGGTGTTTGCCTTGTACTCAGCCAACCCGGGTTTGATTCCTCTGCCCCTCTCAACAAGCCTGGCAAGCTACTGAGAGTATCTTGCCCGAAAGTCAAGCCTGGCAAGCTACCCACGGTGTATCTGATATGCCAAAAACAGTAACAACAAGTCTCACAATGGAGACGTTACTGGTGCCTGCTCGAGCAAATCAATGAGCAGTGGGATGACAGTGATACAGTGATACAGTTTTGGTCTACTTTTGAATGAGCCTAATGTTTTATTTCACCCATGTATGCTTGAACAAAAGAGAACAAAAGAAAGTAATCTTTCATAATTGAACAAAAATGACAGGTAGAGTCTCTCAATAACTTGGTAAGATTAAATTTTTTGGTGTCTTTGAATTTTGGTGTTTGTCCACAAACAGCATATGTGGATCACCCTGGACTTGTTTACATTGTTTTATTCTATATTTCTATTGATACAATGGAAGATCGGTTATGTACAGACTGGTTCAGTTCATGCATTCATTTTGGGGAATTCTTATACCACTAAGGCACATACAGTCTTGGCTACCTGTTTTCACTTACAACAAAATGAAGTACATATAGAGAAATTATTTTTACTGTTGTCCACAAAACGAAGTGAAACCAGCCTCCAGGTGCTGAATTCAGAGCAAAAAAACATCAAGCTCTTCTATACAGGGTCAATTATCCTTATCTAACCCTCTTCCCATTAACCTAAGATAAGAGCAGTTTGAATCAGAATTACTGTTTAGATTTGGGGTTGACAGTAGGTGCCTCTGGGTAGGCATGAAACTAGGTTTGTTACCTAGTTTGATCACCTGGACCCTCCAGTCTGCAAACCACCTTTCTAAAGATAGGCTTCCCTCTTCTTGTTTTCTATAAGAGCTGCTTCTTGTGACCATGAAGACTACATGCTTACATTGTGGCTGTGAGCCTGCCATCTTGGCTTGGCAGATTGTTGCCAATAAGGCTCTTTCTCAGCCCGTGCTCTCATTGGGTGGACAATCTTGACAGGCAGGGGAATCACACCTTCATGGTTTCAGGACTTGTATCTTTGACTTCCTCTCTCAAACATGTGTATTATTGCTTGCAGTGCTCTGAATACTCATCCATTTTAGCTGAGTATATTCGTGTAATTTTGCCTGCAGATTATTAATAATCAATTGGGCCTGTATTCAAACAACTGCATCTACTCCAGGTGTTTGTGATTAAAATTAAGTAATCTAATTGAACACTATACAAACACATATTTTGGAAATAAAATATCACCTCTGAGATATTTGGGAAGTTAAATTAATAAGAAAGAATGTTGACAAGATAAATGTTGCAACCAAACAGTGAAAGATGGAGAACGCAAAAATGTGTAACAGTGTTTTGGCTTATGCTGTTTTGCATAGATGCTGGGTTTTTACACACTTTCGAGTAATAAAACTTGGAATTATAGGTAATATAGCTATTCTAAGGAAGAAGATAAGGAACTTCACTTCATGTGTTCCTCATGAAAGGAAACAACCTGATTCCATAGATACTGCTTGTCATTGGCTTCGACTAAGGATCTCTTTCTTTTGTCCCTTTTCACTTTACAGGAGAGTGTACCCTAAGATTGCAAACAACTAAAACCGACACGCCACTGTTTTCTCCTCTCGATTTTGGGGTACTATGAATTATTTGTTACGTGGTTTATTATTAAAACATAGAGTTAGGTTAAAATATTACATGGCTTTTTGTAAACAAAATGGTTAGGTTCAAATGAACAGACATATGTGCGCACACACATACGCAAACACACAGAAACTTGTTAGCATCAGTTTTTCAGATGTTTCCATCAGTAAAACATGAAAGGTTGAACCCAGATTTTCTTGGAGATAGAACTTTTAGAGGCAAACTTAGTGATGGGCAGAATAAATGAACGCCAGCACACTGCAATTCAGTGGGAGTCCGCTTCCATGCTGTAAAGTCATTTGTCAAAATAATAGATGTCATGTCTACATGGATGACCTGTAGGGCCTCTCATTAACTTGGTAGGACTAAACAGCTAAACTATTTAGTAGATTCTGAGGGAAATATAAATAAATTTGGGGGCTATCTATTGAATGCATTCGGAAACTTTGTGCTAAGAATTTAAATTCATTATTTAAATGACTCCAGCTGCCTAGAGACGCATTGGAAATGAGCACCTCTTCGCTATAACATGATAAGTTGCTAGAACATTAGAGGGTGTAAACTAGTTAATAATACAGTGTTAGAAGTAACTTAAAAGAGTTGATCATATCTGTCGGTTTTCTTGGTTATTTTAGGAACTAACTCAAGTGTTCATTGTTATAAAGCTATAGGAATAAAGTAGATCATATGTGTGCTTTCAAATCCTGATTTGTTTTAATTATTGGGACTGGCTGGGATTGCATCTTCCCCTTGGGAATGGCAATTGGATATATCGTAGTGGATACTTACATCTTTTGCTTGTTAAAAAATGATGACAATGGGCCTGTTTTCAGTTTGTCTCTGCTGGTTGCCATAGTTTCCTAGGAGACAATGACTCCCAGTTTCCATGGGCACACCACTGGCTGGGGCGGAAATGCTCTCTATCTTGATACAAGGGCAACGCTGGCAGAGGCGTCTGCCCAGAACCACAGACTGGAGAATTTCAAAATGGAAATTCTCCATTTTGAGGAAAAGAAGGAAAGCAGAGACTTCTCCTGCCCACTCAAGGCACAGTATTAAAGTCATGGCAGCTAATTATAGGCAAGTGGAAATCACATGGGAATTGCTAGGGAAAGCAGAGTGTGTGTGTGTGTTTGTGTGTGTGTGTGTGTGTGTGTTTGTGTGTGTGTGGTGGGGTGTGGGGTGTGGATCTAAGCAACTGAGAAGGGAGATATGGGTTAGGAGATCCAGGACCATTGGAGGGAAGTCATAGAGACAGTGAACCATTTGCAACACACAAGTGATGCCAAAAGTTACAAATGGTTTTATTAGAACTGTTTTAAAAGTGAAAATGGTTCTTTGTATCCTTTTGTTTCAGATTGACTGTTTGAGGACCCCTGTTTATATCTATTCCCATGTGTGCCAATTAAAATTAACCATTACCTGATCGTCAAAGCTGTTTAGTTTTATATGAAGTTCTTTTCCCAAAATGTCCCTTGCTAACATTTATTTTCATCATGGATTTTTCTTTGCCTCTGTTTTCCAATTTTTCATACCTTTCGAGTTTATTTCCAATGTATTTTTTATATATGCAAACCATATATATAAAAATCATAGCCAGTATTATTAGATAAACGGAAGGAATAGAGGGTAAAATACTTGAAAGAAATGATTGTAGAAATAATGCTATTTATATAGAACATTTCAAATGATTGAGAAGGCAACTATTTAAAAATCAGGTCAGTAAATAAACAGATTATAAAATTAAGTGTAAAAACCAATAACTTCTTATATTACAAAATGCAAAATGATCCAAATATATTTTTTATAGAATCAACCAAAGCATTAAAATATTTCTATATAGGCTCCATGAAGATCTTATGGAGAAAATAACCCTCACCTCTATGAAATGTCTACTTTGTCTAATTTAATTATATTCATTCCATTGCTATGAATACAGCAGTAGTTCATTCTTTTCCAGAATGCTGTTACAATGCTAACATTTATCTTGAAAAATAAGTATACAAAACCATCTGAGAAAAAAAGTGATAGAAGAAGAAGTCCTATAAAACTTTGTCAAAAATAATAACTACAAATGTATTTGATATTATGGAAGAAATGAAAGACCAAAGAGATGAAATGTCTTTGGTGTGTTGATATAACTGGCCAGCCACTAACAAATTCATTCAGAAATCTGAAGGACTTGCCTTACTGAGTCTCTTTCTTGCACAGGTTTAATGTCAGTGGTCTGTATTGAGTCTTTAGCAGGGCAGGGTGGTGATGAGGCAGCTCTGGGTTGCCCCTCAGAGAACCCCAGATTATGATTTTTTTAGTCTTCACAACTGGGTAAGAGCCTGGAGATTGACAACAGGTATCTCCCACTTCAGTCTGAAAATGAAATATTTAGAAGAGGGCCTGGAGTCACAGCAAGGAATTGAGAACTAATGAAAACACACATGGTATGTGAGTGTGTATATATATATATATATATATATATATATATATATATATAGCACTGGGATTTTTTCCCTCCAATATCTTGACTTTTCAAATATTAAACTTAAATAGGAAGAAAATTTTAAAAATAAAATTGGAACTATTGCATTTAGACATATTAAACTGTTGAAGTCCTAGGTGTCATTTCTCCCTGAAGATTTTTGTTTTGTTTTGCCCTTTTCCCACTAAGTTTATGTGGGCAATCCACTATGTATCAATATCTATATTTCAAGTCTGCAATGTGAGGATTTGATGACACATGTAGAGTGTGAAATGACAGCAGGCAGCAAGCTAATTACCGGAACCATCACCTCACCTAGTTATCTTGTGTGTGTGTGTGTGTGTGTGTGTGTGTGTGTGTGTGTGTGTGTGTGTGTGTACTGAGAATGCTCAAGATTTCCTCTGAGAAACGGCACGTGCACAGTCTGGTAGTATCTACTGTAGTCAGCATGCTGCTCATGAGATTGCCAGGAGCTGCTCATTATATTCACTGAAGGCTTGAATCTTCTGGCCAACAGCTCCCCATTCTTCCTATCCCCAGCCCAAGTCTGGCAACTCCCCTTCAAGTCTATTTTGATGATTTTGATTTTATTTTCCTTTTCTACTACATCTCAAATCTATTTGAAAAGGTCTGCAAAAATATAGGAAATATTTCCAGGTCAAGAATTTTGGGTTTTCCTCTTTATGAATCTTTATTTTTAAAATAAAAAAATTGCATAATAGTTAAGGCAATGTGTTTACAATGGTATTGACATTTGTAGTCTTGGTGTATGGTGACCTCACTACCACAAAAATTCCCAAGAAACCCCACCCATGCCTGAGTCGCCTCCAGTCCACCCACTCCTCCCTTATCTGCAGTTAAAAATTTTAATTTTATCATTTTAAAACTCAGATATAAATTTTATCTGAATGATTTTAAATGATTTTATCATTTTCAAAAACCAGTCTAAAACATGGAATGGTAGAAGTGTTTCTCTTAGGCAGTTATTGTAAATTGAGTTATAGGTTTCCTTATTTCTAATGTGGTTATGGAACACCCATGCCGCCTGGCAGGATTCTTGGGTGTTAATCTGTCAAATGTTGTAGAAGCATTGATTGAGAGACTTTACTCTCTGATGGTCGATTTCATTGTGAAGGAGGGGAACTCGTCCTTTAGTGGACATAGAACAGATACTCCTTAGAGGTACCCAGACTATGGAAATGTAAACTTAAACTGGATTAATTCCCCCAGGGAGATAGAGATGGAATCGTGACTTCCTTTTAAAACTCTACGGCACCCTGTGCCCTTCAGTAAGTTAGAAATGTGACCTCAGCAGGTTCAAATGGAACTTTCCCTGGCAGTAAATTGTGGATTCACAAATAGATTTCCACCCTTGGAAGCTCTGGGCTCAGATTCAGAAAGGAAGTTAAATTCTTTTAAATTCAGTTTAACTTTTAAACCTCTGCTATTTAATTTCAGTTTTAATTACAGTGGAAACAACATAAAGCAAAATAAATTAGTTTAGAAAATCTAACACACACATGCACACACTTTTTCATTACCAAAGAGTTAGCAAAACAGACATAATGGTACTAATTACCTTTTCGTTGTACTTGTCACATCATGTTTAGCTTTTCCTTTTGCAGTGACCTTGTGTTCAACAGCTCTGGAAAAGAAGGCAATCCAGTCTTCTTTAGCATCCCTGACATGTTATGAGCAAATGATAAGCAATATTTTGGGTGACTGCTGGGGTAATTACAAATATAGTGATAATATATGCAAATCTCACGAGAGAAAAATTATAGGTCACTGTTGTTTGCTTTATGCCATTTCTGTGGTGATAAAAGAAATTGCTGTTAATTACCAGATTATTACCATCCTTAATTTTGATAATTCTAGGCTATCAAAACAGTGTTTTGAAAAACAAGTCATATTATTTAATGTATCCAGCAAGATGGCAGCACTGAGTTGCTCAATTGTGTGCCTGGCAAGGGATTGAGGGGTGTGTGTGCATGGGTGCATGCATGTGTGCTCGTTTGCACGTTCACGTGCACACACTTTGGAGAAATCCATAGCTCTGTGGGGTAAGCAAGGGTTATTCATGAGTCTTGGAAAGATAAACGGTTTCCTTTCACTGGCTGACTTACATATTTCATTCCCTGAAATTTTTACCCCTGAATTCTTCTGCATAAATATTACTCATCTTACAAGCTTCCCTGTCCCCCGAGGAGAAGTAAAATCAGAAACCACTGAGAGGAAGTTGTGGCACATAGGAAAACATAACAAATCCTCACATTTAAACCCTGACACTGCTGTGCATTTGATACCAACTCTCCCACAATCTTTTTCTGTCTAGCTGTTGCATAAAAAGACGGAAATGACCCCAGTAAGTGGACTGGGCTCCAGGCAGCCCCTGGCCTGCTTTGTAAAACTGACCCAAAGGCTTTGTTGGTATCTAGGGCCCTGGAATGGCATGGGCAGGGTTCTCCCCATGGTGTGACCATTTGTTCATGAAAAAGAAAGTCCATGTCCACAACTTTAAATAATGAGGTAAAAGAGATTATATACAAGGGCAGGCAGCTGTATTTGATTAGATGTGGTTAATTGGCTAATTACTCCGTATTTGTTCAAGTCTTTTCTTGTCTAAGCATAATGACTGAGATAAGTTTTAGTGGCCATGAGAGAAAAAAATGTTACTTTGTCAGAGGCATGGCAATGGAGAAGCAGTGGTTCCATTTGTGATGAAGTCAAGGAGCAAAAACTGACCCCTCAAACCCCTCTTTGTTGGAGTCAGAGAAATAGGATGCTGGGTAGAGCATTCACCTTGCATGTAGTTGACCTGGGTTCAATTCCACAGTACTCCAAATGATCTCTCTGAGCCCACTAGGAATGAGTTTTGAGCACAGAGCCAAGAGTAAGCCCTGAGCACTTCTGGGTGTGGCCTCAGTCCCCTCTTCCTCATCTCCACCACACACAGACACACACATACACATACACACACACATACATACACACTCCTTTGTAGAACAGTAACCTTCAGGTTAGCTACATGTGAAGCAGCTCTTTGAAAGGCCTTGAAGTACTCACCAAATTCTGTTCTGTTCCTCATTTTGCAAACTTGAAAAAGTTCTCCAATGCATCAAAGTTGTGGGGATGGGCCATAAAGGTGATTGCTTTGTAGTTTCACAGTTGTTTGCTCTTCAGGGCAGGGCACTGAGGTGGTTTTGGGGCAGCGTTAACTTGTGTCTTTGACTTTAGTTGGCGATCCTGCTCTGTGTTCTTTTAATCCCAGAGCTGAGACCCAGGCCCATGTTCCTGTGGACACCTCCCTTAATTCCTCACTCAGATTTCCTCTTTGCATGCATTAAAAATTATTTATCTTAATTTTACACTAATACTTCAAATGAGAATATTCTCGAAGGCCCACATCTTTCCGCCCAGTTCCTTTGGGTTGCATCTCCTTATAGGCTCATTCATATTTTTTTCTTTTTGGTTTTTGGGCCACACCTGGTGGAGCTCAAGGCTTATTCCTGACTTTGTGTTCAGGGCTCACTCCTGGTGGCACTGGGGGAGACCATCCGTGGTATCAAGGATAGAACCTAGATTGGCTGCATGCAAGACCAGTGCCTGACCCACTAAACTATCTCTCTGACTCTCATTAATGACTTTAAAAAATCTTTCAAGACTGTTTTTTCCACTGTTAGTGGGGAGTGGCGGTGGGGGGGGTGCTGTCACTTCTCACCATAAACCCATGTGAAAAATTGTCAATAATTCCTCTTTTCTTCCCACATCATCCTGAAAATTGATTCTAGCTGAATTCTTTTAAAATTTGGGCAGGAGTGGGGTGGGAGGGAGCATCAATGCATTTATAGCATGAAAAGAAGAAAAGTCTGTTGCAGGTTACAGAGGACACTGTGTGTGGAAATAACAGTGTAATGGTCACTCTTTACTCCCCCAATTCTTGCATCTGGCTTCTCAAAACCTATTCCCCCGATCCAGTTGAGTCTCCTCACCCCTTTGCAGAGACATTTGAGAGTGACATGTGATCAGGTGTTCTGAAACTCAGTTGACTGAAGGAGTTGCAAATAGATGAGTCAAGTGATGATACCAGACAAAGACAAGTTCTCTTTACAAGAGTGTCCACAGGCAAATGTCCCACTAGAAAATAGAATTTTCTGCTGGGCTTTTGCTGACGTTCAAAAATGACCCACCCAGAAGTCTCTGGGAAATGAGTAGAACTTCTTTCTTTGCATTTACATATATCTTAAACAATCTAGATATTGGATTAGTAAATCACGTGTCAATCCAGAGGTCTACCTTGCTAGAAGGAGGCAACTATATTTGCCATCAAAGATAAGTGGTTTCTCTCCAGCTTCTCTAGTTCAATGCACCTCTCAGTTTCTGTCACAGCTTCTTTTACTGGGAGTTTCCTGGGTCCTTGCTTTAGAGGTTCTCTCTGAGTCTAGATGAGGACCAAAGAAAGTGACAATGCTAATGACTTCCCCTACCCCTACCCCAGGTGAATTTTCCAGAATGAGTGTATGACAGACATATGTATGTGCCTTATTCTTTCTTTTTTCTCATTGATAGAGCAATTGGAAATATTACAGAAAAAAAGTGTTTAAGTATTTGGTAACCTGAATAATTGACCTCTGTTCTCTGCCCACCCACCCAGGGCAGAATCCAGTGTGATGACCACCTTCTCTTTCCCTACTGAGCTTCTGTAAGAAGTGAGCACCAGTGAATAGTGGGTTGAATCTATTTCCTCACAACTTTATTTCTCACTGAATTGAGTTTGGCTTGGGAAATGACGATTCTGAGTCAGTCTCCTGATTTTAAAACTAATTCGTCTCCTGAGGCATGCAATGGTCAAATGAAGTCCCAGCATTTGAAAGTTTGGCCTCTTAATGCAGAGCAGACAAAGCCCACCAGAACCCCTCCCGACTGAACTCTCGGGCTGCTGGTGGGCATCAGTATTCTCATGGCCTACCAGTGGTCCCAGTGTCCTAAATAACACCCACTGTGCATTGCAGAGACCTGCCAGATTGTCGAGCATCCCAGTGGACAGTTGGTTTGAGACTTTTGAGAATGTGTGAAGGGAGGCATTTGATCTCAAAGAAGGCCCCTCTTTTAAAGATCTCACACATACTCTTCAGTAAACAGCAGGTTAGAGAGAAATATTGTGCCTATCTCTCCTTTCCCTAGCATCTTTTCGTGTATGTGTCAGGAGAAGTGGGGCATGGTGAAAAAAAAATGGAAAGACACGCTAGCTAGGAATGTATATGGGTCTTGCTAATACCCCAGAGGAAACTAGGCCCCAGAGGTTGGTCCCTATTTTCTGTGAGCAGGTGCTCAGGAGCCCCCTCAAAGGAGGGGAGTAGAAAGGTGAGGACGGAGCACTGATGATGCCTTTGAAGGGGATGAGGAGCTTCCTTTCAATGTTGATGGCTTCATTATCCCAAGTTGTTTTTGCCTCAGCTACAATTCCCACTCTGGCCTGGTGTTGTCTACTTTGTATGTAACCTGACTAAGAAGGAACAAAATGTGAAAAACAGATCCAAAAGAACGTTTGCTCATGCAGAGGCCTGCAGGGGGAGAAAAGCAAATACTAAAGATACATTTGTGTCATGTTTAAAGTGACCTATGAAGTTGGTGTCAGGTATTGGTCTTAAAAAAAAGTCCAGAACATTTGCTTTTTGGACCAGAACTATTATCCAAAAATTCCCCTGACCCTCTGAACTCAATGAGAGAATGCAATTGAAACTTCAGTTCTCATTCAGAAGACCATTTAACCGAGGTATAGAGATTTTAATAGTTGAAAACAGGTGTATCTTGGATTGAAAAATTGATTTACAGTAGGTATTAATGCTCCCAGCAAAAGAATGTTGGCATTTTATATCCTACTGTTTGTCACTCTTCTTTTCCTGACACAGTTGTAAATCTCTGTTATGGTTCCGTAGCCAGTTAATACAGACTGCACACATGCAATCTTCATCTTTCTTCCTCTGAAAAATGAGAACTTGTTAAAACTCATCTTAAAGTTTTTGTCAAGCTGAATTTTCAAAAGTTATCATCACGGCATATCCTGTGTGCCAAGGACAGAATGTGGTCTGCAAGCAATGCCCTGGAGTGGTCTAGACCTTCAGCTGTGCTCATGATCGAGTATGATATTTCCACTCATGTGGCCTCATGTTGTTCTATGTGCTGTAGTGTTTCTTCATTAAACTTCTGAGGGCAATGATTGATTCAGAAATTAGAGCCATCCTGTGTATCCTCTGGTCAGCCTGTATGATGGTATCATACATGCTACTATCATGGTAGACATAAGCTACAGCGTGCTGTGCTGATTTCTCTCTTGCCGATACCTCTTTATTAACCACTGGAAAGCCCTCATCTCTTAATTTTTATCATTTTTCCATTTCAATATTAACAAGCAGATGAGTTACTATAGCCCAGAAGCTCTCTGAATTGCTGTTAGTTTTAGAGACACGTGTCCAGCATGGTGGCGAGGTGGAGGGGGTACTCAGCAGCACTCAGAGGGCCCTATAGTGCTGGGAAACCAAACTTTGGGCCTTGGACATGCAAAATATGTGCTCTGCTGCTTGGGTCATCTCCAGCCTTTCAGTTATAGGTTTGCTTTTGAACCATAGTCAGTGGTGCTTACGGCTTAATGCTAGTGCTGTGCTCAGCGATTACTCCTGGCGGACTCAGGGGACCATATGGGGTTCCAGGGTTAGAATTCAGGTTGGCTGTGTGCAAGACAAGTGTCTTATCTACTATCCTCTTTCTTACTCCCAGGATTACCTTTATTAAACTATGAATATTATCGAGATAGTCCTGTTTATCAATAGCTCATTCCCTTTTATAACTGAGCTGTATATTGTAATTAGTATATTGAATTTTCCCACTTAAATGGTGTTTGGGTTATTTCCAGACCTGGTGCTATTATACGCATAGCTGCTAGGGGGGTTCACATACAGATCTTGATGTGAATACAGATCTGGGCTAAGTGGGCAAGAGTTCAATTGCTTTGACATATGTTATTTGAGTGGATTTATTTTGATTGCCTTGCATGTGGCCTGTTAGCATTAATCTTCCACCCACCTTCCTCACTTTCAAGTCTGCAAAATGAGTGGAAAAGACACAAATCTAGGGACACAGTCCCTCCACCCCCATGCTTTACCTTTTAGCTTCTCAGACTGTAGTGAGAGCACAGCAGGTAGGGCCTTGCACATGGCCAACCCCGGTTTGATTCCTCCGTCCCTCTCAGAGAGCCCGGCAAGCTACCAAGAGTATCCCACCCACAAGACAGAGCCTGGCAAGCTCCCCGTGACATATTTGATATGCCAAAAACAGTAACAACAAGTCTCACAATGGAGACGTTACTGGTGCCCTCTCGAGCAAATCGATGAACAATGGGATGACAGTGCTACAGTGCAGCACCCCACTGGTTCTGTTCTGACTCCTTCTCTACAGCTTTGTGGCTTTGTGTGCACTGTTTTTTCCCTTCTTTTCTTGCTGTTGTTGTTTTTAGGCCACACCAGCAATGTTCAGATATTTAGGAGTTACTTCTTTACTCCTGGATGTGCACTCAGGAACTACTCCTGGCAGTGCTTGGGGGATCATATGGGATGCTCTGGGTCTAACCTGGGTTGGCTGCATGCAAGGCAAGCTCCCTCCCTGCTGCGTATGGCTCCAGCCCCTCTCTGCAGTGCTTTCTGCATTTCCCACTGTTGGATAGGCTCTATACGGAGTGTCTCTTCTCTCTTTGGCTGTAGAATTTGCACCCGATGAAGTGCTCAGCTAAGCAGACACTAGAAAAGAAAAAATAGGAAACTGATCAATGCAAAGAAACCTAAAGTGGACCAATGGGCAGTTAGGATGAGTAAATCCACATGGCATATTACCAAACTAGCGTCGTTCTGGCTAGATGCAAACCCAGCTGCTCCAAAGGGCCTATCTAGAACGTTTTCATCTCTGAAGATCACTTCAGATGAATGCAGATTTCCCCAGGATTAATAACTCTGCTTCTGAATGGCCTCTTGTCAAAATCAGATTTGTTTTGCATATCTATTCCCATTATGTTTACAAAAACAACAAAAACTATAACGTTGGGGTGTTTTGCAAAGCACTTTAGAAACAAAGATCATTCCATTTAAGTTAATAAGAACAGCACGCTCTGTTTTGCAGTATTTACTGCAAGTCAAAACCACTTCAGCACGCTACACTGAGCTGCTGAAATCACATTTGGTTCAGCATGACCTCAGAGCTAAGCCTTCAGTCATGAGGTGCCCACCATCATTGCTTGAGATTATGAAGCTGCTTTTCTGCATTAGCTCATTGCTAGTGCTGAAGTGGACCAAGAGCTGTCATTTTTGCCAAGTCTTGCATTTCGGAACTATAGATTTTGTTGACTCTTATTATTATCATTTTTCTTTTTACTATTTTTCTTCTCTAAAAAAATTTATTGAAGCACCATGATTCACAGTACTGTTAGTGATAGTTTCATGTGCACACCACAACCACCGCCAGAGAAATTTTTCAAATTTTCTATGTAAAAATTTTTCATCTTTTTGGCCGGCCTTTATAACTTGTCCCAGTTGCTCTGAGTCTCCCAGCCCTCCTTGCTTCATGCTGTAGAACCTGTCTTATAGGCAAACCAAGTCCCCAAGGGTGTGCTGGCCGACACACTGCCAGAGTTTAATTCTTGATCCCATCCAAAGCTGCTGCTGCTGGTGGTTAGTAGGTGGCTTTTTTCCATGCAGTGATTTAAGGTTCTGAGTCCTTTCCAACTTGTGTCATTGCCATCTGCTAAAGTCTGGTTAGAATTTGCAACTAGCTGAAAGCTACGTTTTCTCTCTTAAAAAAAAAATCCCTGCCCAGAAGGAGTCCCCTCCATTTACACTTGAATTCCTGTGATGAAAAGGAAATGACTGTAGCCCACCTAATGGTAAGAGAGGCTGAAAACTGAGGTCTATTGCATGAGAAGGCATAAACCTATGGGTATGCAAGAGGAAACAATGGTTTCCACCATACTTCCACTAATATTTTTTTGAGAGGTGTATAATCATTTCTATTTCTGAATCCTAGTGCCCTGCGTGCCTCCTTCCAGTAAACCAATAATGGATTTTTTTCTATGTTGAAATTTTTGTGCAATTCAGATATTCCTCTTGGTAAACTACATAATATTTTTGGAATTACTGGTCTAATTTTATGTCTAGATTGAAATTATTGCAAGGATGTTTCACCCAAGATAGCTGTATTTATATTTTCCTGCTCATCACATTTTAAAAGCTGCTCAGAATATTTTCTTTGAGAAAAGTCTGCCGAATCACACTGAGGTATTTGAAGAAACTGAAAATTAGATGTGCACCATGAACTCAATTTTTATTGCACATGGAAGCAATTCTGTTAGTGCTAACTAGTGTCCTTAAGAGACAGTTTGGTGCCTAGCTCTGAGGAGGGGATGGGTAAGAGAAATTGAAAATGATACTCGGGAAAATCCTTGAGATTGGGTCAGCATAAGTGAAAATAGTGGAAGAGGAAACCCAAACCCAGTGATAACATAGATGGATCTAACATTAAAATTCATTGCAGGTTCAGTACAGCAACATTTCCATTGACCTCTCTCACCTGGGACATGGGCTAGCAAGACTCATATGTGTGTCAGAGGGATTTTCTGGCTCTGGGAGGTCTGAATGAGAAACAGGATGATGGCACCAGCTAGTACTCTGTGGAGTTCATCTAGGGTCAAAAAACAGGAAGAAAATGCCACCACCTCTAAAGTGACTTCAAATTAAGTCCTGACTATAAAAATAAACTCTATCATCCACAGTAAAGATTTGAGAGACTGAAGAGATAGTACAGTGGGTAGGTTGCTTTCCTCACCTGTCGCCCCTGCTCTCCTCCATCTGATCCCTGGCATCTCAGATGATCCCCCAAGCCGTGGAAGGAGTAATTTGGATGCAGATGCAGGAGTAACCCCTAAGTTGGATGTGGACCACAACATCCCCACCTCCACAAAAACAAAAACAAAAGCCCACTTCCTCAATTTTTTTAATATACACATTATAGACACCTGCAGAAGATATATTCACAGTTGTAAACTTGTCCAGAATTTCTTGGGTGACTGTCTCCGATGCATCTGTATGTGGTTTGTAAGAGGATGACACAGGTTTATGTGGCCACCAAAAAGCATCTGGCATGTCTGATTGCGACGTTGAGATGATTCAGAGGGGTTTACTCTTCAGTTGGCTTAATAGATGGCACAGATTCCTTATTTTTTAAGAAATAGAGATTTATAATTCTTTATAAATATACTTAATAAATTTTTATGCTTTATAAATTTATAAACACAAAATATTTGTGAATATTCTTATATATCCATAAATATTTTATACTTATATTTATTAAATTAAAATATTCATATATTTATTTTATTATTAAATAAAATGATTTATAAATAATATATTTAGAAAGAAATATATTTATATATAAATTAGAACTTATAATATATTTACATATTTATATATAAATAAATATATTTATAAATGTGCTTTATAAATCTTTATAAATATACTATGAGAACCAGAAAATGTATACTGTGATAGAATTTTTTTTCCATGATAGGAAAATTCACATATTCTATAATCTTTATTTTCAAGTGTACAGTTCACTGATATGGGATATATTTACAGTGTTTTATAGTTGTCACCACGAAATAATTTGGAAAAGTTCTCCTCACTCTAGGCAGTGCCACGAATTGAAATTGGGTAAGCTTTCTACAAGGCAAGCACCTTATGTGCTATACTGTCTTTCTGATTCCAAGATAGCATAATTAAAAAAAAATATTTGGTGTAACAATTTTATTTTTTGAAAATTCCTTTTTCTTTCTTTGTGTTTTGGGTCACACCTGGTATTCCCAGAAGACCACGTGGTGCCAGGGAGCAAGCCTAGGCCTCTGGCATACAAAGCTGCACTGAGCACCCTTTGAGCTGTCTTTCCAGCCCAAAATATTTTCATTTTTAAGAGTACATCACCACATACACAGGGAAAGAGAAAGAGTGAGGGAGCACAGATTCAAGGAGAAAAGATACTTGGGTAGACTTTCAAGTCTCTTTTCTGAAGTTTTTAATGCAGTCAGCATATTTTAATTTTTCATTCAGTGCTTCTACATTTTTTGGGAAACAGTAGTTACTGTTTTCTAGCTACCCAAAACCAAACTATCCCAAGACAATAGTTTTTTTTTAATGTTTTTTCTAGAACTGTACAGATTTCCCTTGGGTTTTTCCTTTGCTGTTCTATTTGTTGGACTGGAGCACAGCTATTGCACAGTGCGTAAGGCATTTGCCTTGCATGTGACTGACCTGGGTTCGATTCCTCCATCCCTGTTGCAGAGCCTGGAAAGCTACTGAGAGTATCCCACCTGCATGGCAAAGCCTGGCAAGCTTCCCATGGTGTATTTGATATGCCAAAAACAGTAACAACAAGTCTCACACTGGAGACATTACTGGTGCTCATTTGAGCAAATTGATAAACAACGGGATGACAGTGCTATGGTGCTATTTATTATATATCTTGAAATTTGGGATATTGGGGCTTTAAGTTATAAAAAATTAATTGCCAATACTTTAAAATGCTTTAAAAAAGCGAGTGGAAGATACTCATTTAAATATGGATTGAAAATTTTCCGCTGAACTGCCATTAGTGACCTCCCAGGCACAGCCCCTGAGCATTACCATGTGTGGACCTCAAACTTGTCACTTTTCACTTGCCATCTCATTGCTCACCGATTTGCATGAGTGGGTGCCAGTAAAGTCTCCATTCATCCCTGCCACATGCTAGTGTAGCCCAATGGCATCTGCTTGCTCCAGGAGTACGAAGAACATCAAACTGTTCATTCAGGGTCTTGACGAAGAAGTCTGACCATCTTGTAGGTGGGCGGCCAGGTGTTCTTTTGATGTCCTGTGGAATCCAGTGGATAACAGCTCTAGTCCAGTGATTGTCTCCAAATTGCCTCCGTGTCTGGTCCATCTGATTTTCGACACCTTGGCAGACAAGGAAACGTCCCTGATCCTTGATCGTCAATGGAGGTCGGAACTCCAGATTCCTTTTCTCACTTGAGTTAAATGTGATACTCCAAACATAGCTCTTTGGGAGCCCTCTTTGGGAGACCTGAATAGTGTTCTTTTCCTGTTTGCATAGGGCCCAGGTCTCTGAGGCATATGTTAGTGCAAGAATAGTGTAGTCGAAACGATGTGCCCAGAGCCGGAGGTTCTTCATCCTCTTAACTTCGATGCTCTTGAAGGCATTCCACGCCGCTCTCCTCTTTCTGCACAACTCTGGTGCCAGGTCGTTCATAATGTTGAGTTCTCGACCTAGGTACACATAACTGCTACATTTGGAAATGTTTATTCTGTTGAGAGCAAATGGAATGTCAGGAACTAGCCTGTTTCTCATGAACATTGTCTTCATGAGATTCAGCTGCAGTCTGACCTTTCCACAGTGACGGTCAAAGTTGGCCAGCATTTATGCTATTTGGTGTTATTAGAACAATGTCATCAGAATTGTGTGTGGTTTTGGTGTGACCTCAAAACCAAAAAAAAAAGAAAAAATATCAGCAAATGTTAGAATGTGCTTTTCAAGTGTCACATCTTGTTCTGATATTGAACTTCTTTATTTATATCCTTGTCAAAAATATAGATGACTCTATGTAATCTGTTATTTGTGTGTCAGAGGCTGATAAACTATTTCAATGAAAAGGGGATCATCTGAGGACCTCTAGTAATCACAGTTTTTATTAGAAGGGACAAATAATGATCTAGTAAACATTAGCATTGTTTTATGCAAACATGTGCCAGAGACTTAATTTTAAGAAATAGGAGTCACTGGGTTATAAACTAAAAAGCTGCTTTAAGGTATTCCGAACATAAGACATAGAATGAAGCTTAGAATGTATACTTATTTAAAGGAGGCAACTTACTTCAAGGAAGCAAATTGACTGTCTCACAAGACTGTAAGATCAGCAAGCAAAAGTATAAAGTTAAATTGCATGACAGGATCTGAGAGATAGTACAGGGGCAAAGGTACTTGCCTTGCATGTGGATGATCCCAGTTCAGTCCACAGCATTACATTTTATCCCAAATGACCTTGGAACTGCAGGAAGACCCTGCCCATGACAGGGCAAGGTGCAGCCCACTCCCCTAAAATAAAAGTGCATAGCATAGAACAAGGCTCATCCATGTGACTTCCTTTATGCTAATTGTGTTGGGGGATGATTGCATTGCATCTCTGCATTGTGAGATTTTTAAATGACACTTGAGAACGTTTTAATCATTTTCTTCCTTATTTTCTCTTTAATTTCTTGAGATTGTTGTATTTTGAATGAGCTTTGTTCAAATTATTTTTTATTAAAACATGATGATTTACAAAGTTGTTCATAATAGAGTTGTTTCAGACATACAATATTGCAACACTATCCCCACCACCAGTGTCCCCAGGTTCTCTGCCATCCCCTAGCCTGTCCTCTTGGCAGGCATATAACAAATTTATTTCATATTGCTTGCTCCAGAAAAACTTAAAGAAATGGCAGATGAAATTATCAGAAGATAAATCAGCAAAAATAAATTTCTACTAATTAATTGCTATATAATTTAAACCTGTATAACAAAGAAAGTTCAAATCATTTAATACAATGAAATGCTGTCTATAGTCATTTACATAACTAAGTTTTCAACTCTAGCATCTAAAATACATTGCATTAAATTTTATTTTGTCATTGAAATTTATTGTGGTAATCATCTTATCTTCTCTGTCATAAGTGAGGCCTTTTCAATTTTTTGCCAACCCTTGGCAGGCATATAACAAGTTTATTTTATACGACTTCATCTAAAGAGCGTAAAAGAGCTAAAAGAGCAAATGAATTATTAAAAAATAAATCAATACAATTGATAAAAATAAATCAACAAAAATTTCCCTAGATTCTTATGCTTATTAATCATATTAATTAGCATTAATGTAATTTAATGCATTGGTCAGTTTCTTTTAATTTTTTCTGGAATATTTTTAGAACTTGTATTGGATGTTTTTTCTGATTTATTTTCAAATGCGCTTACATTTCTGACTGGTGTCTTCTATCTGTGAGTAAATATAATTTTCCCTTCACCTATTTTATCCTTAGAATTTTCATTGGTTCCTTATTCTAAACATATAAATTTTAGCTTTTTTGAGACCCCCTCATTTGTTCCTTAATCATGCCCACCTGTTACTTTAAATTCTTGAATATTCATAATAGTTTTGTTTTGTTTTTAGATGACACCCAGTGGTGCGCAGCTTGGCGATCACTTCTGGCAGTGCTCAGGTTTCCATTTGTGATGTTGGGGATCAAATCTGGTTGGCCACATGCCAGGCTAGTGCCTTACGTGCTCTACTGTCTCTACAGCTATCGTAGTAGGATTTTACAATGCCCTTATATGCTTATTACATAGTTTATATCATACCTAAAATTGTTTTGTTTGTTGATATTTTCCTAAAGTTTTAAATCAGTGTTTCTTCTTTTTTTGTCAAATAATTTCATTCGATAGAAGATGCTGTTTTCTCTGGAGTTTGGATTCCTTGAAACTCTGGAGATACTACCTTTGCTTAAGAGTGGTTGCCTCTTATTCTGGATGGTAAATAATCTTAATCCTATTGAAAGTTATTCTTAAACTGGTTTGATTTTAGGGTTTTTTTGGGGGGGGACAGGGGGAGTTCTAGAGCAGCATTTACTCTCATCTGTGAGTATTTGGTTCATAAAGGAAATCACTAAAAATGTTAATAAAACACCATGTTCAGGTCTGACTCCCCTAGGAGTTACTGTATGTTATTGTGAAACCTCTGCTGTATTTTTTTAAATTCAGACTATGATATACAAGATTATTCATGGTTGAGTTTTAGGTACACTATATT
Source organism: Sorex araneus (assembly GCF_027595985.1). Lineage (NCBI taxonomy): Eukaryota > Metazoa > Chordata > Mammalia > Eulipotyphla > Soricidae > Sorex > Sorex araneus. Next base: position 42,420,461 of record NC_073307.1, on the reverse strand, counting down.
CCAGCACCAGTCCCACCACCAGTGTCAACTTCCTCTACCGGTGTCTCCAGCCCGTCTCCCTGCCAGGTCCATCTTTAAGTTCGGATCTCTTGCTTTCAGTGTTGTTGATGCATGGTTTGGATATGTAGTGAAACCACTCCTCAGTACACCAATCTTACCAAGTCTCTTGGGCCCTGTTATTTCCTCTTCACTTTTTCTTGCTACCCACCCCCCTGATTTTTCTCTCCCACTCTGCTTCTTCCTGTTTTCTGGGGTAAAGGGTGATTCAGTACCCTCTTTTAATACCTCACATTTCCTCATTTATATGCCACAAATAAGTGAGATCATATTGTTTGTTCTCCTGGCTTACTTTACATGACATCCTCCAGTTTCATCCAAGTTGCTGCTAACACTGTGCCCTGCAAGAAGCCAGGATGAGTATGAAGCCAAAGTCACACGTTTTCCTGCTTATACAGATCACATCCAGGTGCTGTCCATGGCACAGTGACAGAAAACGGTTGTTTGACATCATTGTCAAGTTTTACAGTTATTTACAAGAGTGAGTTTTAAGTTTATATACATTAAGTCAACTCAGCCAAGTTGGAAGTTGCTTATTTAACATTTTAGAAATATGTTAAATTGGCATCAAGACTCAGGAAGCAGTGATTATTGTACATGTCCTTGCCTCTATGTCTTTCCTTGGCTAGTCCCAGGTCATCATACAGATCTCCTTTCAAATGTCATTTTCTGTTATCACTGGACCTCAAGCACCATTGTGGGCCCTCTAGTACATTTACATTTGTTGTTAGTGTTTGGGGGCCATATTCAGTGGTGCTCAGAATTTACTCCTGGTTCTGTGCTCAGTTCAGGGAACACTCCTGGTAGTTCTCAGGGAATCATATGGGGGTGCTAAGGATTTGAACCTGGATTGGATGTATCCAAAGCAAGTGCCTTCACCCCTGTACTATCAGATTCCTAATCCATACACTTCTTATTCTCTACATAACCTTTGTAACCACCATTATATTATCATGTTTTGTTTTTTTTTTGCTTTTTGGGTCACACCCGGCAATGCACAGGGGTTACTCCTTGCACTCAGAAATTACTCCTGGCGGTGCTCTGGGGACCATATGGGATGCTGGGAATCGAATCCGGGTCGGCTGCATGCAAGGCAAACACCCTACCCACTGTGCTATCGCTCCAGCCCCTTATTATCATGTTTTTATTCATATAGTTGTTCATTGTTTGAGCTCAGTAGAAGGTAGTCCTCTTTAGCAGTGAATCTTTGTTTTATTTTTGTTTTGTTTATTTTGGGGGCCATATCTGGTTGTGCTCAGAGCTTACTCCTGACTGCATGCAGGGATCACACCTAGCAGGGCTCTGAGTTCCAGGGTTTAAATCTGAGTTACCCCTGAGTAACCTATCAACTGTATTATCTCTCCATACCTTAGATTTACTACCATATTACTAGCACCTTAGATTTATTACTGACCAGTGGACTCCTAGAGTTAGTACTGACTAAAGGAGGCTACTCAACATGCTGGTTAAATGAATGAGAGAGAAGAAATCTTCTGGTATCCTTAAACCTCAGATTGGTCAAATTATATAGTGAATCATGCTGACTGATGGAGAAAATACTCATTGAAATGGGTTTAAGTTTTAAAACATCTGAATAGGTTATTTTAACCTGAATATGAAAGCAGGTCCTTGTATTTGTGGCATTGTTTTTATTTTGAGGAGGAAAAAAAGCATCAGACACAGACCTTAGTTTACTAACATCATATTTTAGACTTGGGTGCCTTAGGAGAAATTTGATGAATATTTCCACGCAATTCAACGGAAATTACTTCTTTATGAGTATTTGTTACTAATTGATGCATTTGATTTTATTTCTAGAGCTTTTTAAAGCTAGAAGACTAAAGGGGAAGAAACTGAATATTTAAGAATGAATTGAGAATGTGAATAATGACTTAAAGTAATTTTTTATTTCTGATCTTATAAATTTTTAATTATATTTTCAACTTAATAATGTGGTTTACCCTTTTCATAATTTCTTATTTATCTCTCCATTAAGTTCAGCATTTTATTTCATTATATGTCTGATCATATCAGTAGTTTCCCAGTAAAATAACTCTCCTGGGTTAAATAAGTTGTGTACCTATAAAATCACCCAAGTATTTTCTTCAGATTTACTATATTAATTTTAAAGTACTTGCAATTAATGACAATAATTTTTAGAATTTGTATATCTATATTCAGCGTAAACATGAAAGGTATTTGAAGTAATGTTGAGTGACAAGTTAAAATGGAAAAAGGGAAAATATGCTGCAATGTTAGTCTATAGAGAACTCAACATTTCACATTGTAGCCTGCACTTTTTCTTGTCATAGATTTTACAATGGAGAACTATACTTTTCAGGCAATAGAATGAAGAACCTTTAAGAAGCTCTGTAAACCAGTGGTTTCAAAATATATGATGATAGGCACGATTATGATTTTCTTCTATGTGTTAAATGCCTAGGAGATCAGTAAGAACATTCATAACATCTGTTGAAAGTGATACACTCTGCTTGAGATGTACTGAAGAAATTGGAACAGGGTTTTCAGCAGCCTTCTCTACCAATGAAAAACAACAAGAGCCACAATATAAAATGTGTGTTATGATAACAGGATGGCTTACAGGGCTTGGAAATACTGACGTGAGCTGCCCTCTAGGTGTTAGGCTGAAAAAGATCTTCTTAAGAACTTGAAGGTTGAGGTAGTATGTAGATTCTGCTCCTAGCACGCTGACACAGGACCAGATGTGCTCATGGAATAGCTTTCCTTCATGCATGCTTCAGGGAAAACAATTTTTAGAATGTGCATCCTTGTTTCTTGAGGCATCCATTTCAACAAGGTACAAAGCCAGAGTTGGCAGTAATTCTGCACATTTCAGCACAGTCTACTTTTGGTGGGAACATAGCTCAAGAACCCTTAAGGAAACCGGAGGTTTCCTTAAGAACTTGCACTTTCCATAGTATCTTTTTTTCTTTTTTTTTAAATTTAGTAGTGCCTTTCTCTAAAATTTCATTGAAAGTCTCCTTAAAGGGGCTGAAAATGTGTGCACTTAGTAAATAAAAGACACAAAAAATTCTGTTTGGATTCCTTCAACTACTGGAGAAATAGCTCCATGCCCATGTATTTATCATAAGATGACAGCTCTATGATTAAAAAAATTGGATCATGCATATCAGTATGGCATAGACATAAAGACCTAATAACTGATAGATCCTTGTAACTGTACACCTATGTGATCTTTGTTTTTATCTTGGAGAATGGGCATTTGCTCTTGTTGTCTCCATTTCCATATGTCTTTTTGCACTCCAAATTAGCATAGATAGCTAATATCCCTGAGAGATATCCCAATAAAACAAAACAGTGGTTAGGGGACAGGGGTGGGACATGGGGGAGGGACGGAGAGGGAGAGAGAAAAGGAGAGAGAGAAAGAGAAAGGGAGAGAGAAAGAGGGAAGAAGAGAAGGAGAGGGAGAGATTTGTCAATTTTCCTAAATGCATTTCAACTTTGAACCATGTGTGATTATTTAGAACAGCAGTTAGACATGAAACTTATTTCAGATTTTGCAGAGACTGACAAATGCAAGACAAAAAGCAGATAAGGCCTACAGGACTCCTGGCTTTGGTTTTAAAGTTAGGGCCTGAATGAGCACATGGACTTGACTGGAGGAGTTGGATTTAATAATGAGAACTGCAAGTATTGTCCAGATGCTGAAAAAAAAAAAAGGCTGGGGGAGGCTAAGTTTCTGGGAAGCACTATCACTTTGCTCAGAGGGAGTTGATTATTCATAAACTGTAAAATATTGTGTTAATAGTTTGGAACAACATTGTTGATATTCCAGTATCCAGATGAAGAGTATGGACTTGAATTTGTCAAATATTTTGACTCCTAATAATAGTAAATGCATATCTTAGAGTTATGTGCTATGGTTAAACCAAAATTGAGCCAAGAGTGCATAAACTGAAGATAAAATGGAGAGAGACCAAACCAGATTTTGAAAAGTCCTCTATTATTATTCCCAGAATTTAATTTTTCTCAGAAAAGTTATAGTAGACACTCATTATGAGTATTTAATGTAACATAATTAGAGTATACTTATAGTGTATACTATTCCATTGAGGTCATACATTTATTTTAACCAGTTTGGCATAAGTGGATGTTGATTTTTATTATACTTTTGTTCCTTAAGTACAATAAATATTTTACATTAAAAATAAATATTTTACATCATCCCTCTTAGAGAGCCCGGTAAGTTACCAGTGGTTAGGGGACAGGGGTGGGACATGGGGGAGGGACGGAGAGGGAGAGAGAAAAGGTAGTATCCAGATGAAGAGTAGAGACTGGCAAGCTACCCGTGGTGTATTCGATATGCGAAAAACAGTAATGAGTCTCACAATGGACACGTTACTGGTGCCAGCTTGAGCAAATCGATAAACAACTGGATGACTGTGCTACAGTAGTGCATTTTACATTAAAAAAGATTTTAACCCACCCTTGGCACCATTTTGCCATAGCCAACAGTGAAGAATCCGGGCCGGGCCGGCAGGCACCGTAAGCCGAAGAATGCTCTGGACCCCAGACCGGACCAACAACACTAGGGTGTCAGACGAAGAAGGTACAACCAGCAAGCCTTCTCCAGATGGAGCCCCGGCGACACTGAGCTTCTAACTAACATGGCTCTGGTATGTGAGACTGGGACATCTCCAAACTGCGTGGCTGCGTAAGCGGCCTGATATACAAAAAATATGCTCAGGAATGGCTCTGCCACCCCCGAGCGTCCATTATCCCAGAGGCACAGAAACCAATCTCAGAATGTAGCAGCTGCTGGCAGATATACTCCTGGACTCTGAACTAAGCTACGGCCCTGTGCAGCCCCGGAGGGGACGGGTTTCTGTCCCTTGGCCTTTCCCCCCCTGGACAGCATGGTGACCGCCACTGTTCAGAACCAATTGGACAGAGAGGTAGGAGTTTGCAGTGATGGGAAGGGACGCATGGGGAATCTTGCGATGGCAGAGGCAGAACCGGCCCTGCCTCCTGCCCAAATGAGACCCCGAGCGGTCGCCAATGAACAGCTCCTCCACTCCTGAACAGCCATGATCCCAGCGCCACAGAAACCAATCTCAGAATGCAGCGGCTGCTGGCAGAAATACCTCTGTACTTAATACCAGAATTCCAAAACTGGGCAGCCGCTTTCGCGACCATGCAACATCATATGCTCTTTGTTACCAACAATAGAAAACACACCATCTAATGATGCCATTCCGACAGGTCTGACTGTTGGGAGAAAAACTCCAAATAATGATAGTGAGTCTCCTGTTAAAAATTGAATGTAATCAAAGTGAGGAAAGAGTAAAGTGAAAATCATCTGCCACACAGGCAGAGGGGGTGTGGGAGGGGGAGCACGCTGGGGTTTTTGGTGGTGGGACATGTGCACTGGTGAAGGGATGGGTGTTTGAGCATAGTATGACTGAGACTCGATCTTAAAAGCCCTGTAACTGTTCTCACGGTGACTCAACTAAAAAAATTAGAAAAAAAAGATTTTCAGGCGCTGGTAAATGAGATCAATGGGCTGAGTCCATGCTTGGCATGTGTGAAGACTGGGTTTAGTCTCCTGAGCACTGTCAGGAGCAATCTCCTTGCTTTTCAAGGTGTCGTTCATGACAAAAGCATTTTCAGATATTACTGTACTTTGACTCCTAATGTCTTGCATGTGTTTTAATGAAGTTTTTAGATAATGTAGCACCTAAAAAGTGATCTCTATATTGTTTATCTGATGGAAGAGCAAATGGGAAATGAATCGTGTGTTTTAGTAAACTATTGTGGTGTAACACTCAGCCTCCAGGTGTAAGGTATTGAACAATAAGTCGCTACTCTGTGGTGTTGGGGTTGATGGGATCTGTGGGTGGTTCTCACATGAGATTTTTTCCCTCCATTGTCAGCAGCAGGGGTTCTGAGCTGGAGTCATCTGTCTGTTCATCAAGAAGTTGGGCAGACATCTAAGATAATTTCTTCACTCACATGCTGGTGTTGACAGCATTAGCTCTCACGTTGGTCCTTTCTTCTTTATGTGGATCAGACTGCTTAGAGAATGACACAATGTTCTAGTTGTACTTCATACATAGTGGCTAGCATGCATGCAGATGGAAATTGCGAGGCCACTTAAGGGCACTGTACTGTGACTGCTGTGGTCATTTGGTCAAAGTAGTCAGAGATATCCATGTATGCAGGAATAGAAATTATAATTATTTTTTTTCAGAGGCGCAGGAGTGGGTAGTTCCCTATAGTACTCAGAGCTAACTCCTGACTTGGCATTAGGGCTCAACCCTGGTGATGCTTGGGGCACTGGGTGCTGGGGATTGAACCCAGGTTAGCTGCATGTAAGACATCCACTATGAAATCTCTCCAACCTCGGAGACTCTAATTTTTGATAAAGGAATGGTCACCTGCAGAAGACCATGCAGAATGAGAAATTAATGGCAAATATTAAAAAAACTCAGTGTGTTACCTCTTAAGGAGTAACATTTCTTTAAAAAAATTTTTTTTTATCGAACCACTGTGAGATAGACCATTTCAAAGCTATTCATGATAGCTTTGGGTTTCTGTCAGTGTTCAAATATCCATCCCTCCACCAATGTACATTTCCCAGCACCAATGTTCCCAGTTTCCCTCCCACTACCCCCAAAGCCCTCAGAAAGTGACTGCTCCTCTACAGCAGGCACTCTCTCTCTGTGTCTCTGTTTGTCTCTCTGTCTCTCTTTGTGTCTCTGTCATCTGTCTGTCTGTCTCTCTCTCCCCCACACCCCCCATCCCCTAGCCCTCCTTTTGGGCATTGTGGTACGCAATACAGGTCCCGACAGGTTATTATCTATATACTTTTACCAACTTTCAACACACAGTTCTTGTCCAGCGTGATAATTTCCAACTACTATTGTCATACTGGTCCCTTCTGTATCCTACCTTCCAAAGAGTGACATTTCTATCCAAGATGAAATGCTGCCATATTCCTTGTATTATAGCGACAGTTTGAACTTGGCATCTGACTGCTCACTCTGTTTTGTTTATGCTTAAGTTTCTCTTAAGTTTATGCTTAAGCAACCCCTTCAGGATGATGTCATATAACTGTCTGACATCAATAAATATTCAGCACTTACTGTACATGAAGTCCTTGGGTTTAGAGTTCAATATGGTATGTTGCATGTTCTTAGTGTCTCCACTAATAAATGAACCAGGCAACTTAATATAGATAAATCAGTAGAGATTTAGCTAGAGAAGTCTTATCAGGATAGGTTAACTTAAAAGAAATATGTTTGTTTGTGTGTGGAGGGCAATGGTGGTTGTCCAGCAATGAATAATGAAGATGAGAGTTGGAAATAAATGAGACTGATATGCGGTAAAAGTGTGGCAGAGTATTTGAGATAAAGAATAGTCATCATGATAGGAAGCAGATGGACTTAGAGGACATGAACAGCTTTGCATTTTAGAAAAACAAAATACCATGACAGTGATCTGGGGATTGAGATGGTGGACTATGAGATTACAAGCCACAGATCTTATAAGAATTTATTTCTTGGTGAGAGACAGTGGCGGCCGCTCTTAAAAATCCAATGGTAGCATGTGCAGTAGTACTTGTGGAGACTGTGAGTACAGAGAGGAATACCATTTAGAAATTACAATTTACGTGATTTGTCTGCTGATTGCTTGGGTGTTAGGATGAGAAAGAGAAGAAATTCTGGAATGGTTCCCAGTTAGCTGGCTGGGGCACATGGTGGAAGACAGTGCAATTCACAAAGAAAGAAATGTGGTATAAAGAGCAGAATTGGAGGAATCTGTGTTGAAACATTATGGGAAGTCCATGTGGAGATATCCTTGTATATAGCTAGGAGTCTTTGGAAGGGGGGTAGGGCACACTCAGCAATGCTCGTGGGCTATTCCTCCAGACTCCATGCTCACAAGGGATTTCCTAGTGGTGCTCACCTGCTCCATGCTTACCAATGATCATCTGTGGTGTCTTTCCAGGGATTGAACCAGACTTGGCAGCATGCAAGGCAGACTCCTTCGCTCCAGCCCTGCAGTTAAGAATCTTGAGATGAGCGTATAGATTAGAACTGATCTGTAATTAAATAACATGTTTTTATTTAGTTCTTTTAGGGGCATGATAGGGCATTTGCCTTGCACATGGCCGACCCAGTTTCGATTCCTCTGTCCCTCTTGGAGATCCCGGCAAGCTACCGAGAGTATCCTGCCCACATGGCAGAGCCTGGCAAGCGACCCGAGGCATATTCGATAAGCCCAAAACAGTAACAAGTCTCACAATGGAGATGTTATTGTTGCTCGCTTGAGCAAATTGATGAACAACGGGACGACAGTGCTACAACAGTGCTACAGTGCTTATAGGGAAATAAGATAGTCAAGGAAAAGGGAAATAAAGACATATGAATAATGAAAAAGTATGAGAATCAGAACAGCATGAAACCAAGGGACAAGGACGCCCTGTATTTGTAAGTTGGGGAAGGAGAGCAGCTCCAGAGAGGTCAGATTACTGGCATATGCAGTTCTTTCCAGCTGTGCCTCTCAATGCCTCTTCCATGGGATCCCATGTAAGGTAGAGTGGCTTCTAACCTAGCTACAGGGATGTGTCTGCTGAGTGTCTCTCCCTGCCCTCTATGTTTGGGGCCAGTTTTGAAAACTCTCAGCTATGTCTACACTATCTCAGGTATTGATGGTACTCTTGGTTACGGTAGCACTGTCGTCCCGTTGTTTATCAATTTGCTCGAGCGAGCACCAGTAACATCTCTATTGTGAGACTTGCCAGGCTCTGCCACGCGGGCGGGATACTCTCAGTAGCTTGCCAGTCTCTCCAAAAGGGACAGAGGAATCGAACTTGGGTAGGCCGTGTGCAAGGCAAACACCCTACCTGCTGTTCTATCGCTCCAGCGGTTACAGTTCACAGAAATTCAATCCAAATAGGTGTAAACAAACAAAAGAACAGTATATAGATACATGGTGGAAGGATCTAGGAGATTTTTGGAGTCTGGGCATACTTGGGTCAAGGGTTTAAGAAAGATTTTCAGGAGTCTCTCTGTGTAGAGTGTCCTTTTGTTAATTTGTATTGGCCTCTTTCTCTGGTGTTGTCCCTATGTCTCCATGCTCAGATCACCACTGGAAATTAGTGGCTTAGAGTATGCTGAAACCAGATAAAGGAGAATGATTTGGGCACAAGAGAGCTAGAACAGTAGATAAGTCACTTGCTTTGCATGTGGCTGACCCAGGTTTGATCCTTGTCACTGCATATCGCCTACAAAGACCCATCAGGAGCAATCCCTGACCACAAAGCCAGGTAACACCACTGGGTCTTGCCCCCAAACAAAAAAAAAGTGATTTTCAGGGGACTGGGGAAGGGTGCTTACCAGGCTATGCTCCTGGGGACCCAAGGCCATCACTGTGATACTTGGTCAGGGTGGAGGCAGGCTATGCTGGGGATCTCACATCAAGGCTTGAACTCTGGCCCTCTGAATTATCACCCCGTCCTAAGAGTTTGCTCTTCTCAAACTTCCCTAATACTACCTCGTATTGTTTTTATTGGCTCTTTTTTTGTCACATGCTTAACTGTGATGTAATCTCTGGGATGATGAGGGTAAGTTCAAACCCTGATTCACATAGTCACTTTCTGAAACAGTCTTGTCCAAGCCTTGTTACTTAAAAATAAGGGAAGGGTTTATCCACAGAAAAATCAGGATGCTGTTAAAAGACAAATGGCGTCCTGGACAGTCATAAACAACAGATGTCCACTATCATTTTCACATTATTATTCTTCTCAGGCCTTCTGTGCTCATCAGTAATGCAGATATGATTATGAAATGATTTTCTCATTTGCCCATTTGTACCTGCTGTCTCCTTCATGCTTGCTGTTCCAGTCCACTGATACTTTCAAAGACTTCATCTTGGAAGCTCTCTTTACCTTTGTCCTGACTTCTGGAAGCAACACAAGAGTTACTTAATATCCCTTAAATGGACCTTGGTAAATCTACATACTTCCATATCTATGTTTATCTATCTTGGTGCAGAGCATGTCTTATTTATGAAAACCCAAAGCTCAGGGGATAGGAATCTGTAGACAAGATGGGTTGAAATGTATAAAGCTCAAAAGTAGAGAGAGAGTATGGGGAATATTGTCTGCCATGGAAGCAGGGGGAGGGTGGGAAAGGAGGCGTATACTGGGGATATTGGTGGACCATAATCACCAGTCTCAAGAGGTAGGTAGCTATGATAATTACTGAACTCTGTTTCTTCTTGTTTTAGGTTGCATTATCACCTTGAATATAAGGTACTTAGGTACTGTTACATTTTCAAGAGTGTGGGAAATGATTCAGAGGCAGAGAGAATACTTTGCATATTTGAAGTACTGGGTTTAATATCCAGCACTGCCCCACTGCCTGCCCAAGAAAAAGGCAAGAGGGAGCTGGAGCAAGAGCACAGCGGGTAATGCTTTTGCCTTGCATACAGCCAACCCGGGTTCAATTCCCAGCATTCCATATGGTCCCCTGAGCACCACCAGGGGTAATTACTGAGTGCAGAGCCAGGAGTAACTCCTGTGCATTGCTGGTGTGACCCAAAAAGGAAAAAAAGAAAAGTAAAAGGCAAGAAAGTTGGTGTAGAAATTCTCAGGAGTACATACTTGATGGTTGTTATCTCATAATTTCAACAAGATTTTTCTAGGAATCGTATTATATATATGTATATGTACATATGTATTAAAATATATGCAATCTACACTCTAGGAGGTCACCTCCAATAATTCTAAAAGGTCAGAGTTCTTATTGTAATAGCTAGAAAAATGCAGATCTATATTTGCTCTCCGAATGTAACATTTTATAAGAAAATAAAAATTTTAGATGTAACAAGTTATATAAGATTGAATGACTTGAGGTATTTTTTTCATTATCACTAAATATTTGCTAATCTAATGAGCAAATTCTGACACTTTTTTTTTTTTTTTAGTGAATAACCCTGAGACAAAGTTACAGACTTACAGGTTTTCATGCTTATGTTTCAGTCATACAATGATCGAGTGCCCATCCCTCCACCAGTGCCATTTTCCACCACCAATAGTCCCAGCATCCTTCCCACCACCCCCACCCTGTCCCCTTCACTCTATCCTGCTTCTGAGGCAGGGCATTCCCATTTGCTCACTCTCTCTTTTTTGGTGTTGTGGTTTGCTACAGAGGTATTAAGTAGGCATCTTGTTCGGTCTGTAGTCTATTTTCAGCCTGTATCTCCCATCCCTAGTGGGACCGCCTAGCACTTTTTGCTTGATGGTCCCTTCTCTATCAGAGCTGCTTCTTCACCTAGCGTGTGAGGTCAGCTCCCAAGCTGTGGAGTACTCCTCTTGATACTTATCTCTACTAGTTTTGGGTGTTAGTCTCCCACTCTGTTACTTTATATTCCACAAATCAGTGCAATCTTTCTTTTTTATTTATTTATTTTTCTTTTTCTGATAGTAAATGCCAAGTATTTATTTATATATTTGATCTTAGAGCAGCTTTCTTCATTCTTTTTTTTTAAGTTTTTATTTTATTGAATCACCGTGAAAAAAATACAAAGCTTTCAGGTTCAAGTCTCAGTCATACAATGATTGAACCCCCATCCCTTCACCAGTGCACATGTTCCACCACCAAGAACCCTGATATACGCCCCTCCCACCCATCCCGCACCTAAGTAGCTAATGATCTTCACTTTATTCTCTCTATACTTTGAATACATTCAATATTTCAATAGAGAACTCACTATTATTGTTTGGAATTTTCCCTCAACAATCAGGCCTGCTGAAAAGGCATCATTTAATAATTTCTTTTCATTGCTGAGAATGAAGACTCTATGAGTTGTCGCGGCCATGCGGTTTTGGATTTCTGATATTTTAGCTTAGTTCACAGTCTAGATGTATTTATGTAAGAAGCCGATCTGGGTGCTAAAGTGGGTTAGAAGACCTCTCGGATTATAGTCTTTAGGAGCAGAGGGTCCAGTTTCGAGCACGGCAGCTCTGGATCTTATCTGGACGGAGCGAGTGCAATCTTTCTATGTTTGTCCCTCTCTTTCTGACTCATTTCACCTAACATGATACTTTCCATGTTGATCCACCTATATGCAAACTTCATGACTTCATCTTTTCTAACAGATGCATAGTATTCCATTGTGTAGATGTACCAAAGTTTCTTTAGCCAGTCATCTGTTCTCGGGCACTCAGGATTTTTCCAGATTCTGGCTATTGTGAACAGTGCTGCAATGAACATATAGGTGCAGATGTCACTTTCACTATACTTTTTTGCATCTCCAGGATATATTCCCAGAAGTGGTATTGCTGGACCAAATGGGAGCTCAATTTCTAATTTTTTGAGAAGCGTCCATACTGTTTTCCAAAAGGGCTGAACCAGTCGGCATTCCCACTAGCAGTGAAGGAGAGTCCCTTTCTAACCACATCCACGCCAACCCCAGTCACTTTTGTTCTTTTGGGTGTGGGCCAGTCTCTGTGGTGTGAGATGGTATCTCATTGTTGTTTTCATCTGCATCTCCCTGATGATTAGTGATGAGGAGAATTTTTTCATGTGTTTTAGCCATTTGGGTTTCTTCCTTGAGAAAGTTTCTGTTCATTTCATCACCCCATTTTCTGATGGGGTTGGATTTTTTCTTTTTGTGAAGTTTATCCAGTGCCTTGCAAATCCTTGATATCAGCCCCTTATCTAATGGGTATTGGGTGAATATCCTTCCCCATTCTGTAGACTGTCTTTGTATTCTGATCATTGCATCTTTTGAGGTACAGAAGCTTCTCAGTTTAAGATAGTCCCATTTGTTTATCTCTGTTTCCACTTGCCTGGTCAGTGGTGAGTCCTCTTTGAAGATACCTGTAGCTTCAATGTTATGGAGGTTTTTGCCGACCTTGTCTTCAATGTACCTTATGTATTCTGGTCTAATGTTGAGGTCTTCAATCCATTTTGATCTGACTTTTGTGCATTGTGTTAGGTATAAGTCTGAGCCCATTTTTTTTGCATTTAGCTGTGCAGTGTTGCCAGCAGCATTTGTTAAAGAGGCTTTCTTTGCTCCACTTTACATTTCTTGCTCCTTTATCAAAGATTAGATGATCATATATTTGAGGTTTTGTATAAGGGTATTCTATCCTGCTCCACTGGTCTACTGCTCTGCCTTTGTTCCAGTACCATGCAGTTTTAATTAGTACTGCTTTGTGGTAGAGCTTGAGGTTGGGGAAGGTGATGCCTCCCATCTTCATTTTCCCCAAAATTGCTTTAGCTATTCGTGGGGGTTTGTTGTTCCATATGAATTTTAGGAGTGTTTGGTCCACTTCCTTTAAGAATGTCATGGGTATCCTTATAGGGATCGCATTGAATCTGTGTAATGCTTTGGGAAGTATTGCCATTTTGACAATGTTAATTCTCCCAATCCATGAACAGGGCATGTGCTTCCATTTCCTCATGTCCTCTTTTATTTCGTGAAGTAACATTTTGTAATTTTCTCTGTATAAGTCTTTCACCTCCTTAGTTAAGTTGATTCCAAGGTACTTGATTTTCTGAGGCATGATTGTGAACGGTGTTGCTTTTTACATATCACTTTCTTCTCTCTCATTATTTGCACATAGGAAAACCATGGACTTTTGGATATTGATTTTATAGCCTGTGACTTTATTATATGATTGTATTGTTTCAAGAGTTTCTTGGTAGAGGCTTTGGGGTTCTCTAAATATAATATCATATCATCTGCGAATACTGAGAGCTCGATTTCTTCCTTTCCTATCTGGATGCCCTTAATGTCTTTTTCTTGCATAAACACTATTGCAAGTACTTCCAGTATTATATTGAACAGAAGTGGTGAGAATGGGCATCCTTGCCTTGTCCCTGATCTTAGAGGGAAGGCCCTTAGTTTTTCCCTATTGAGGATAATGCTTGCTATACGCTTGTGGTAGATGGCTTTGACTATATTGAGAAAGTTCCCTTCTATGCCCATTTTTGTGAGTGTTTTCAACATAGACGGGTGCTGGATCTTGTCAAATGCTTTCTCTGCGTCTATTGATATGACCATATGGTTTTTATCTTTTCTTTTGTTGATATGGTTGATTATGTTGATTGACTTTCAAATGTTGAACCATCCTTGCATCCCCGGGATGAATCCCACTTGTCATGGTGTATGAACTTTTTGATGAGTTGCTGGATTCTATTCGCTAATATTTTGTTGAGGATCTTCGCATCCGTGTTCATCAGAGATATCGGTCTGTAGTTTTCTTTTTTTGTGGTGTCTCTGTTTGGTCTTGGTATTAGGGTGATATGTGCCTCATAGAAACTGTCTGGAAGTGTTTCTCTGTTTCCTCAATTTCCTGGAAGAGCTTGAGAAGAATTGGCACTAGATCCTCTTAAAATGTTGGGAAGAATTCACTAGTGAATCCATCTGGAACTTGACTTTTGTTTCTGGGGAGATTTTTGATTACAGTTTCAATTTCCTTGATAGTAATGGGTCTACTCAGGTATTCCAGATCATCTTGGTTCAGTCTTGGGAGGCTATAAGAATCCAGGAATTTTCCATTTCTTCTAGATTCTCTTGTTTCATAGCATACAGACTTTCGAAGTAGTCTCTGATGATCTTTTGAATTTCTTTGGTTTCTGTTGTGATGTCCCCCCTTTCATTTCTGATTCGGTTTATTAGAGTTCTCTCTCTCTCTCTCTTTCTTTGTGAGTCTTGCTAGTGGTTTATCAATCCTATTTATTTTCTCAAAGAACCAGCTCTTAGATTCATTGATCTTTCAGATTGTTTTTTGGGTTTACATATCATTGATTTCTGCTCTAAGTTTTATTAATTCTTTCCTTCTGCCTGGTTTGGGCTCCCTTTGTTGGTCCTTTTCTAAGGTCTTGAGCTGTGAGGTCAGATTATTTATGTGGGCCCTTTCTTCCTTCCTGAGATATGCTTGCAGAGCTATAAATTTTCCTCTTAACATAGCTTTAACTGTGTCCCACAGGTTCTGGTAGCTTGTGTCTTCATTCTCATTTGTTTCCAGGTAGCTTTTGATTTCTTCCTTGATTTCCTCCCTGACCCACTCATTGTTCAACATTGAGTTGTTTAATTTCCAGGTGTACGGTTTGGTCTTCAGCATCTGTGCATGATTAATTTCTATCTTCAGTGCATCATGGTCTGAGAAGATAGTTGATACAATTTCTATCTTCCTGATTCTATGGAGGTATGCTTTGTGGCCCAGCGCATGATCTATTTTGGAGAATGTTCCGTGTGCACTGGAAAAGAATGTGTATTCTTTTTTATAGGGATGCAAAGCCCTGTGTAGATCTATTAGCTCTCTCTCTTCTATTTCTTCCTTCAAGGCCAGTGTTTCCTTGCTGAGTTTTGATCTTGTTGATCTATCCAGAGGTGATATGGCGGTGTTGAAGTCTCCAACTACTATTGTGTTGCTAGCAATGTCCTCTCTAAAATCTGTTAGCAGTTGTTTTAAGTATTCTTTTGTCCCTCATTAGGTACATATACGTTTAGGAGTGTGAGATCTTCCTGCTGTATGTATCTCTTGATTAGTAAGAAATGGCCTTCGCTGTCCCTTCTAAACTTTTTCAACCTGAAATCTATATTGACCAATACTAATATAGCCACCCCGGCTTTTTTGAGGGAGTTGTTTGCTTGAAAGATTGTTTTCCATCCTTTGATTTTGAGTCTGTGTTTGCTCTGACCATTCATATGTGTTTCTTGTAGGCAGCAGAATGCTGGGTTCAGTTTCTGAATCCATTTTGCCACTCTATGTCTCTTGATGGGTGTGTTTAGACCATTGACATTGAGAGAGATTATCTGACACAATTCTTGATCAGTACTGCATCTAAATTTTGTTTTGGTATAGAGGGTGCCAGGTAGGAGGTTTGGGCCATGTACAGCTCTGCTCAGGGCTTATTTCAGGTTCTGTCCAAAGGGATCACTCCTGGGGATACTCAGGGGACCATATGTAGTGCTTGGGGTTGAACTAGAGCTCCCAGCATACACGGCAAGCACCTTCACCCCTGTACTATCTTCCCAGCTAGAGTATAAATTTTTAATTAATGTCCATTCAAAAACTGGGTTGCTCTATAAGGAAAGGCAAGTAACTAATTTTATCTGAAAAAATCTCTTAATTGTCAAAAGGTCTTTTTTTTTTCCAATCCAAGCCTAATTTATTTTTTTTCTGATATAAGTGTCTGTGATCAAACTTTCCATTAATTCTTCATGTTTAATATTCCAAATAATTTAGTACAATGTTGTGAATAGGAATTATTCTAAATTTTTATTTACTGTTAATGCTTTCATGACAACACACCTAATTTAAGTTTATGCAAAGAGAAGTTCTCAGAACCATCTATTTCATTTAAACTTTTAAATTGAATCACTGTGAGACAGATCCTTAGAAAAATGTTCATAATTGTATTTCAGTCATACAATATTCCAACATCCATCCCTGCACCAGTGCATATTTCCCAGCAACAGTGTCCCCAGGTTCCCTTCCATCAACCCCCACCCAGCCTACCTCTATGACAGGCACATCTCTCTCTCTCTCTCTCTCTCTCTCTCTCTCTCTCTCTCTCTCTCTCTCTCTCTCCCTCTCTCTCTCTCTCTCCTTTTGGTCACTGTGATATATAATATTGATATTAAAAGGTTATCAAGAAAAAACCCCTTACCTACTTATAACCCTCAGATCTTGTGTAGTGTGATCATGCCCAGCTACAAAAGGTCTTTTTTTTGTTTTCTTAATTGTTCATATTAATGTATTTGCAAAGTCTCTATATAATAAAATGGATGTAGTGTCAGGCAAGGAAAGCATCAGAATAAGTCACAAAGAAAAATAATTTTTCCAATAAAATTCTATAATGAGGAAGAAGAAGTTGTAGTAATGGAACCAAAAACATTGTGGTGATACCCAAGGTAATGCTTTTGGTAGTGAAATTAGAGCAATTCATCTTGTGTATAGAAGATTTTACCTTTCCTGACATTATGCAATGCTTCATAAAGAGATTTTCCTGTATTTAGTCTGCTATTTAATTCTCTTATGTGACTGAGAGCCAAGGGTGTCATGAAAGTAATAAGCATGAGGAGATACAGGGGACATTCACTCAATGAAATTTATAACCTCATCGAAGTGGCTTAAAAGATTATTTTGTGAGGACTTTTGTTGTTGTTGTACACCCCCCTCCCCCGTTTTAACTAGAAAACTTCTTAGCCAGGTAAGCCTCAGCAGCAAACGAACAAAGAAAGACTCAACAACATTTTTTCTTACCTGGTTGAAAAAGATGAGTTTTTAAAAGATTTCAAAATATGACTTTTGAGATTTTTGTGTTTT
This sequence comes from Sorex araneus, assembly GCF_027595985.1. Classification (NCBI taxonomy): domain Eukaryota; kingdom Metazoa; phylum Chordata; class Mammalia; order Eulipotyphla; family Soricidae; genus Sorex; species Sorex araneus. Next base: position 42,403,069 of record NC_073307.1, on the reverse strand, counting down.
TAAGGAATGCTCTGTAATTTTCAAAGAGTTTATCTCCGATAGTTGACAAAGATGGTGAAAAAATACATATAAAATCATGCAATGTGGATTCTAAGATGATAAATAGGAACAGCATTTTCCTGTAGATCAAGAGGCTGGTCTTAGATGATCTGTTCTCAGACCATGAGTGATTCCCTGGTGAAAGTTGGCAAGAAAATGTGTGCACACAGGTACACGCATCAGATAAAGAGATGATGGGGAAATATGCTTCTTTGTATCAGGCATTTACAAATAATGACTCAAAATCTTACCAGGCACTTGAGTTGTCACGTGGCCATATCTAAAGATGCCCAGAGGTATCGTAGATTTCTGAACAGGCCACAGGTGACAGGAAGCTTGAGAGCCCTGGAAACAAGATTGAAAGGAGCATGGGGCATCTCAAAGTAAGGTCAAGGCAGAAGTCTCTTCACAGAAGGGGAAACTTTTCATCAAACATGCTCTTAGCAATTTCTGCTGAGACTTCCAAAATTTGATTTTAGGAATATTTACTTAGGATCTGAACTTCTTTTATTTAAGAGGTGTGTGTGTGTGTGTGTGTGTGTGTGTGTGTGTGTGTGTGTGTGTGCTGTCTGTGATTAAGAGTGTGTGGTGGGGAGGGGTTGTGGCCATATCCTGTCATCCTCAAGACTTATTCCTGGCCCTGTGTTCCAGAGTTCTCTCCTGGAGAATTTGGGGAACCAATGCAGTACCAGGTTGAGACTACATGCAAGTGCCTTAACTTGTGTGTTCTCTATTTCGCCTGTTCCAAGATACAATAACATTTAAAACTAACCACAGTTGTTACCCCAATTTCATAGACAGATGCCTTGGTATCATAAAAAAAAGATTAAAATTATTAAATATGGGCAGGGGCAATGAATAGGAACACCAGTTTCAATAACATGAACCCAAGCAAATCTCTACTTTAAAAACAAATGCTTTTATTGTAAATCAATCTGTAAGTAACATTCCAGGAATTCATCTTGTCACTATATTTGAAGTGAACCCCTCTGGCCCATGCATCTGTTGCTCTGCATGCATGCTCCCCGGTTCCCCTGGAGGTCCAGGAAAAAATGGAAACAGGCCTTCCTAGAGAGCTTGTCCTAGGACCAGGGACTTAGACTCGGGCAGAATCTCTCTCTCTCGGCATCTCTAGTAATTCATTATCATCACTTGTCTCATTGACAGCTGGGGGCCACATTTAGCCAACCAGCTGCCTTGGATTGCACAATGCCATGTTTGTTCTGAGTCCCTTGGGGGATTCTTGCTGTATGTAAAATAGCAGCAGTTGGAGGAGCATTTGCTTCCGCCTAGATGCTTTATTACTCGTGTGTCAGGGCTATGGCAACCCTTCAGGAGCAGTGAATGTCTGATAAATACTGGGAGATGCCTCCTTGGATGTGAACAGAGAGAACAGGAAATTATGAAACCACATAGTGGAAGGGGAATAGAATCCCCACTAAAATGGTATTAAAGTGTGAAGTTGGTTCAAGACGGACTCGGTGATCCCCTCATTAACAATGTTAGGTGAGGGGTCAAACCCTCATCACAGACCCCTGTGAAAGCTTGTGCCCCTTGCATGTCCCGCTGATACCAAATGCATCAGATCAGACAGTGACAAACAGAATTAGCTAAGTCCAGCCTGTTTATTAGATCATATTGCTGTAGGAACTAACCAATAATATTCTGCATTCAATATCCGGTGGCCTTATCTGTTTCTTTAAATATCAGCAACATACTCTTTCATAATGCACTGAAATAAATATGAGCTTTGGTAGGAACACTGTGAAGTCAGAAGATGCTGAATTGTGCTGTGAGCCAAATAAAAGTTCTCAGATTAAAGAGGCCAAGGGCTAATATATTCACATTCTCAAAGGAAGTTCTGGGCTCTGGATGCTGCCTTTGTCCTAAGTTTCCTTTTGGTTTTTCCAACATGAGCCTCTATAATGATCTTCAGCAGAGGCCATTTTCTCGTTTATAGGATACTCTTCAGATAAAGTCCTTGTTTAGCTTCCTGTCTGGCTCCTATCTTCCTAGCAGTAGTTTCTCAGGAATTTAATATTAATTCCAGTGAATGCAAAACTGGGGTTGTACGTAGTTTATTGGGTCAGTTTCCAGTTTGTCTCATCTCTGTCAAGCTCATTGTTTCATTTATGTATTTTGGGGCTTTGGGTTTTTTTTTTGGTCATTGACAATTATCAGAGTGAAGATCCGGCAGTATTTGTTCAGAGAATGGCTGGGCTCTTTTTGAAATGTTTGCTATTATGGATGCCAACACATATTAGAATTCAATGTATGACTGCATTGTAGTTAACATTTAATCATCTTTTGAAGCAAAAAAAATGTATATAGGATAAAATCAGTGAAGGATGTGCCAATTTCATGGTTACAAAATGGATTTCAAGTTTGTGTCTATAAATTTGGAATCACATTGATGACAAGTGCTTTGAACCATTAGTAATTTAGTATGTGAGCAGTTGTGGGCCAGGTCTCGTGGTGCTTTGAGGGCTGGTCTTGGTTCTGTGCTTGGGTGTCACTCCTGGGATATTTGGAGGAGTAAGAGGTACCGGCATCAAGCCCAGCTTCCTGTGTACTCCAGTCTTACCTATCTGGTTCATCATTTGAGATTTTAGTTGGAAAATAAAAACATTGTCACACTATGCAAATCCTAGTAGACTTTACACTTTTGCACATCTTCTAGTATTTCTTGTCCTGTTTTCAATTTAACATTCCTCTGACATGAATTTGAAAAATATTTTTCAGCTTTGTAAAATTCATGTCCACATCTGTTCACCACTATAAAAGTTTACATAGAAATTTGAAATGTAAATCAGGTATATCATTTTCGGTTACAGTGTTCAATTAAAAAAGTAGTAGCTAGATGTTTAAAAGGAAGCACTCTCATAAATGCTCCTATCCCTAGAATCAAGGTCCATGCTAGATAATGACACTCTCTTTTGGGGGAGAGATATTCAGCTTGTGTCTGGTTGTGTAATGAGGAACAGCCCTTCTCCAGAATATTTCCTCTGAGAGGAACCATTGAAAATGTGGTGTCCTCAAGCATTTCATTGCATTTGCCTACCTTTTATTAAGTATGATACTTTTAGTTCTGAAGCAAGTTTGAGATAGGCTTTTCATATTCACAATTACTTGAGATTTCTTCATTGTAAAAGGGAGGTTTCTCTGACCTAGAACAAGAGGTAGGTGGATTTTAATAGCAGCAACAATGTTAATGAAAAGGCTTTACACACTGTTAAATGCTCTATGAAGCTACCTGGGATATAATAGACCATAATGATTTTGGAATGAGTGAAAGCATGGAAGGAACAAAACACAATGAAAGCAGAGGAAATAAGACTGGAGCCTAGTTATGAACAGGGGACTTACCTAACAGCCCTCATTCTATTTCCTGAGGGTTTAAACCTTATTTTACTCTTTCTTGCCTCTTCATAAATAAAATGTACTAAGGAAATTAGTTGTGCAGATCAGATGAAAAGTGAAGGAAAACAGAATCTTAATGAAACATTCTTTAATTCTTTTTGAGGGGGTATCACTTCACTTGTATCACTTGTCATCTTGTTGTTCATCGATTTGTTCAAGCAGGGGCCAGTGACATCTCTATTCATCTCTGTCACATGCTAGTGTAGCCCAATGGCATCTGCTTGCTCGAGGAACACGAAGAGCCTCAAACCATTCATTCAGGGTCTTGACGAAGAAGTCTGACCATCTTGTAGGTGGGCGGCCACGCGGTCTTTTGACATCGAGTGGAATCCAGTTGGTAACAGCTCTAGTCCAGTGGTCATCTCTAAATCTCTTTCCGTGTCTGGTTCATCTGATTTTCGATGCCTTGGCAAACAAGACAGCGTCCCTGATTCTTGATCATTGATGAAGGTCAGAACTCTGGATTCCTTCCCTCACTTGAGTGAAATGTGATACTCCAAGCATAGCTTTTGGATTCCTCTTTGGGTGACCTGAATAGAGTTCTTATCCTGTTTTCATAGGGGCCAGGTCTCTGAGGTGTATGTCAGTACAGGAAGAATGGTGGAAAAGAAAAGATGTGCCCATAAACGGAGGTTCTTTGTCCTCTTAACAACTTCAACACTCTTGAAGGTCTTTCACGCCGCTCTCTTCCTCCTACACAGCTCAGGTGCCAGGTAATTTGCATGTTGAATTCTTGACTGAGGTACACATAACTGCTGCATTAGGAGATGTTCGTTCCATGAGGGAAAATAGAACATCAGGAACTAGTCCCTTTCTCATGAACATTGTCTTCATGAGATTCATCTGCAGTCTGACCTTTCTACACTCACGGTCGAAGTTGGCCAGCATTCGTGCAGCTTGGTTGATATTTGGTGTTATGAGAACGATGCCATCAGCGAAGCGGAGGTGCTATAGTTGCTGACCATCTATCTTCATTCCCATTCTTTCCCATTGCAGTAACCGCATGGTGTTCTCGAGGGCGGCACTGAAGAGATTTGGTGAAATGTGTCACCCTGCCAAACCCCTTTCTTTACATCGATGATCACTTCTTTGTAGAATGGTGAGATCCTGGTGGTGAATCTATAATACAGCTCATGGAGAATGCTGATGTATTGAGTTTGAACACCCTGTTTGGCTAGGGCTTTGATGACCGCTTTGGTCTCAACAGAATCAAAGGCCTTCTTTACATCAATGAACGTTAGACAGAGTGGCATCTTGAGCTCTCGTGAAACCTCAATGAGTTTGGTCACAGTGTGGATATGGTCAATTGTGCTGAATTCTTTTCAGAACTCAGCTTGCTTGCATGGTTGTCCTTCATCTAGTGTTCTGCCAATCCTATTCAGGATGACTCGAGTGAATAACTCACAGACGACAACTATCAGGTGATAGTTGTCGATGTCATGGATGTCTCCCTTCTTGTACAATAGGACGGTCCTGCTGGTTTTCCATTGGGACGGAACCTTGCATTCAGACAGGTAGTATATGAAGAGCCAAGCCAGTGTATTGACAAGTACTGGTAGCAGATTCTTCAGGTGTTTGGGTCTGACCTTGTCTGGACTGGGTGCTATATGCTTCTTTACCAACAAAATGGTATGTCGGATTTTGGAAGAGAGAACGCTGAGAACAACAAAGCCATCCTGCAGAATTTGTTATGTGGGCAGGTAGATGTGGCTATCAAAGAGATCTGAGTAGAAGTCATGGATAACCTTTTCCATTGCCCTTCTGGAAGATGTGATAGATCCATCAGCACTTCGGAGGGCAGTCATCTTGGCCTTATAGTTGGCGAAGGATAGGCAGGCACTGTGAATACTTTTCCTGGCTTCTGCCGCATCAGCTAACACTGCTGCTCTTTTCTCTTTGAGGTCTTCCTTTATTGCTTCCTGCACAGCTTTGCGAGCTCGTATGTTAACTTGTGATTGCCTGAGGCTCTCGCCAGACCATGTTGGCGAATGAGCTCGAGAGTTTCTGAGCTAGATAACTTTTTGTGGCTTTCTCTCTCTCTGCATTCCTCGTACAATCATGGAGGTGCTGAACAGGTCTATCATATTCCTCGTTGATGTTGTCAACAATGGCATCTTCCCATATTGCTGTAAGAGTGCCAAAGAGCTCCCAGTAGGAGGTCGTTCTGGGAGTTCTCTTCTTAAACTTTGCTTAAACCCTTTCTCCCCGCTCTGTGAAGTAGAATTTCACATGAAGGAGATGGTGGTCTGCTCCCTTTTGGAATTTTGGGATAACAGCGACATAGGTCAGGCAAAACCATCGATTGAATATGATGTGGTCAATTTCCTTATGGAACTGTCCACCAGGAGACTCCCATGTCCAACTGCTGTCACGCTCCAGGCCGCTTTCTGGACACATCATAAACACTTCCTACCCATTTTCCATCATTACCGCACCATATTTGATGAGGTTCAAATATGGTTTGAACCATCAGAATACCTATAATGGCGATTGGAGGTCTCTCTAAAGTCCTCCATCCCTCTCGGAGAGCCTGGCAAGCTACCAAGAGTATCCCACCTGCAAGACAGAGCCTGGCAAGATACCCTTGGTGTATTTGATATGACAAAAACAGTGACAACAATGGGCCTCATTCCCCTGACCCTGGAAGATCCCCCAATATGGCAGTGTTAAGAAGGACAAACAAGGAGAGGCTGATAAAGTCTCAGGGCCAAACTCGGCTGCTAAAACGAAGAAGGACTAAAATGACTACTTGCACTTTTAAAGAAAGTACACTGGCATTGGAAGCATCCATTGAGGACCTGATGGTGCAAGCACAGAAGATAAAGTATGATGTCATAGGATTGACCGAGACGAGAAGGCATCGAACACCTCATGCCGTTTTTGACACCTGAGAAGAACTGTTCCTCAGAACATGCGACAGTAGAGGCGTTGGTGATGTTGGTGTCCTTGTCAACACTAACTTGGATGAGAATTGATTCATTTAAATGTCTTGAGGGGGTAGAATTCAAAAAATAGAAGAATGTTAAAATGAAGGCACTTGTTCAGTGTCCATACAAAGTATTATGAAGTTTTCAATTTTCAATTTTTAAGGTTCAACTTATAAGCAAACCCTTTTTTCTTTATGGTCAATAGTTAACCTTGAGACCACCCTAAAGGCAAATGAACTAACTGGTGGAAATATTCACTGATTCATTTTAACTTTCTCTATAAAGTACATTGGTGAGCTTTGGGGTCAGAGAAACCTAACTCTGCTATTATTTTGAAGCCTTGAAATAACTTCCTCATGTGAAAATTGTTATAGTGATACTCCACTTTTATGCTTTGGAAAGAAGTGCAATACATGTGCTATGTGGAAAGCATTTCAGCTCAGCATCCACATGCAGAAAGGAAGGGAGAGCTATTATCAAAATAACTTTCTGTTGTTAAAGTGACCGGGTAGTGTGTCATCTCAGGCAGCGGACATGTGAGAATGGAAGCAGAGGCTGTTCCTAATTCCTCTGGGTCACTAGGCAAGATTTTGGGCATGCTGAGAGCTCATGGCTCCTGCTTCTTGATGCTCCCCTAAAGTAAAGTTGGCTTGCTAGATATTAAAGAGATGCCCTTTGAGAGGCTTTTTGGAATCTACTTTCTAGTTTGTCATGTTGCATGGGAGAAGAAAAGGGGGAAATGGCATTAGCAAGAATCCTCTGAAAATTTCTCATTATGGAGAGAAGTGTCAAGGAAAATGAGGCATCGAGAGAGGTTTCTTGCAGGTCAGGGCTGTGCAGAATGTTGCTGTCACCTCACCTGGTCATGAATTTGAATGGCACATTTTCAGAACTTGTTACCTGTTACCTATTGAACAGGCCTTTCAGAAACTGGTACCTAGGTCTCTGTTGTAATCAGCTCTTTATGCTTTTTGTGCATTAGAGGTTTAGAAACACAGTGGAAAGTGATCCAGAGATGTCTGATACTGGGAAAAAGCCCTCAGATTTAGATGTTAACACTCCCTCCCTCCCCACTGCCATTCATGTAACAGAGAGAGAGGCAGATTCTGCAGAGTCAAGAGCTCAGAGTTAAAGTGAAGGAGATTTGGAGCTGTGACTTGGCTGTGACTTGAGTTTCCCCCCAACCTTTTTTTTTTCCGTTTTAGCTCATACTGTTATCTACTAGGCAGGAGCTTTGAGACTGCTCTGTCCAGATGGAGCAGTGACAAATCTTTGCTAATACTTTGTTCAATTCCCTCTACTTCAAAACAAAATTCTTATGATGCCTGGGATATGTGAGAGGTGGTGGTTTCAATATGAAACACAGTTGACTTTTGATATGGTTAACTTAAGCTTGAAATAAAACATTTATATTCTTAGTTTTCTTTTGGAGCCACTCCTGGTGGTGCTTGCTGAGGACAATGCAACATGCAAGTCAAGGGCCTTGACTCTGTACTATCTCTTTGGGTCCTATTCCTTTATTTTTCAATGGAATCCATAATTTACAGGTATAGGCATAAGAGTAAAAATAAGCAATGGCACTGTAGCACCGTCGTCCAGTTTTTCATTGATTTTGCTCGAGCAGGCACTAGTAACATCTCCATTGTGAGGCTTGTTACTGTTTTTGGCATGTCAAGTACACCACGGGTAGCTTGCCAGGCTCTGCTGTGAGGGTGGGATACTCTCGGTAGCTTGCCGGGCTCTCCGAGAGGGACAGAGGAATCAAATCTGGGTTGGTTGCATGCAAGGCAAACACCCTACCCGCTGTGCTATCGCAGTAAGAGCAAAAATTGTAAATTTTGGCAGTTAAGGATAAAAATACTTAATTAATTTTTTTCTTTATTAAAACACTGATTTACAAAGCTGTTCATAATAGGATTGTTTCAGGCATGCAGTGTTGTGACACCCATACCAGCACTGGTTTCCCCAGGGTCCCTGCCATCCCCCTGCCTGCCCTCTTGACAGACATCTAACAAATTTATAAAAGAAATGCTTTATTTAAAAGATTGTTATATTATTTTTTATTTCATTATTATTTTTTAATGGAATCACCTTGAGCTACAGTTACCAAACTTTCATGTTTGAGTTTCAGTCATAAGTTACCAAACTTTCATGTTTGAGTTCCAGTCATACAATGATTGAATACTCATCTCTCCACCAGTGTACATTTTCCACCACCAATGTCCCAAATATCCCTCTCCCACCCCCTGTTCCCTCCCAACCCTCCCCCTGTCTCTATGGCAGACAATTGCCTCTTACTCTCTCTACTTGTGGGTATTATGGTTTGCAATATAGGTTGCAGGTCAGGATGGAAGATGTATGCTGAAAGTAGATAAGGGACCAAACATGATGGCCTCTCATTAGCTACAAGAAACACTTTATAGTTTAAGGATTGATGTCTTGGGGCTGGAGAAACAGTACAGAAGGTAGAGTTCTTGCCTTGCACAAGTCTGACCCGGGTTCAATCCCCACACACCGTGTATGGTCTCCTGGGCCCCGTCAGGAGCACACAGGAGCGAGCCCTGAGCATTATCAGTATAATCTGAACATAAAAGTAGGAAAATTAATGTCCTTATGCTTAATCCTGGGTACCACTATCTTGCATAGGTTAGTGCAAGCACACTTCCCAGTCTAACCAAGCAGCAATAACAAGAGCAGCAGGGGGTGAGTGCTAGGGGGCGCTTATGGTTGCTTGCAAAAGACAGATAAAACACAATAAAGGAAAAACAATAAAGCAGATGACAAAAAGTGAGCATATATTTAGAAATAGGAGGAGTCTGAGAAAGGGGAGTGCACAAATAAAAGCAGTAGGTTTGGAATAGACACCTTAGCAACAAGTGTGGAAGTGTAAATCCAAGATTTTAAAGTGCACAGATTCAAATAAAGCAACTTTTAGGAAAAAAACATGAATGCTGATAACAAGGCCAGAAAAGGGAATTTTCCAGAGGAATAAAAAAAAAAAAAACCTATCCATTCTGAGTTTTTAGTTCAGTGTTCTATTTTCATTATAATATGAGAACTTGGACATGCAAATAGTAAATTGCTAAATATGATTAAGTCAAGATTGCAGCTCAGGTCTCTTCTGGGTTTCTGGCCAGTGCTGGTTTCCTCAGAGAAAGGAGGTTTTTGCTTCTCAGAGAGCCTCTAAGAGAGTATTGTGAAATCCTTGCAGGTAGAATTATGCTGAAACAATCCCAGTGGCAGATGCCCCGGAGTGAATAATATTCGAAGCCAATTAAATCCCAAGTTACAAAAGCATAATATTAATGTCTTCCTTTGTCCCTACGAAAAGGACATTGCTTTAAAGTAAACTATTCAAAATACATAAAGAGAGGAGAAAGACAATATTTCACTCATACATATAAAATCATAGATTTCTGAGGATTCTGACCTTAAAAGAGAGTATGATTAGGGGGAAAAGGTGATAGATCAGTTGGGGAAGAGAGCATAGAGAAGTGGTTACAGATAAACAAAGGAATGGGAGTGACTCGGGAGCACTGTGATGGGTGTGAACAAGGTTCTTTCCTTGTGGTAAGGGGGAAAGAACAACCCAATGATATCCTACAAGTTCCTAAAGCATCAGCCGGTATATTTGGGGCTCTCCATAGCCCCCTTGCTACTCGCTTTAGGCTTCATAAACCTGACTTGGTGACCCTAAGCAGGTAGCAGAAGCAGGAATCATCACTGTCATTCCTTGTCCCAGATACTCTCGACTCACCCAGGAAGCAGACCCCATGGATACTTTCATTCTGAGCCCAGGTGTCAGGGCTGGGAGAAGCTGTGGGAGGTGAGGGTGTCTCTGCACACAGCAGAGCGGCCATTCTAGTGTCAGGGAAGGACTTCTGGACAAATGCAGCTTCGGTGAGCACTTCCATATTTAATCTCTTGGGAGCACGTGCTTGTCTTTGTGTTGGCTGTTCTTGGTCCAAGTGGCAGGCTGCTGATGCACAAATACTGACAATGAGGGCTTCTTTAAAAACAAAATCCAAACAAAGCTTGGTATGGAAAGTGTGGTTGGATTTGAAATTCATTACAGCAGCACATTGGGTAATGGAAGGGAAACAAGGGCTGTCAAGTTTTCGAACTAAAAATGTCAGCTGTTAGGGTTGTTTTTTGTGTTTTTGTTTTTTTCTCTCCACAGCTATGAAAAATTCTCACACATTTTGCTTTTTGTTAACAGCTTTATTAAGGTATAGCTGACAAAAATTGCTTATACTTGAAATGTGAAATTGGAAAAATTTTGCTTAGGTGTATGCTTTTGAAACCATTCCCAATTTGGGGGGCGGGAGATGGAGGAGATGCAGGGGATGGCAGGAGGTGGGGTGATGATCAGGGGCTGTCCCTGGTCCAGTGAGTGCATGAGGGTCATGCCTTGGGAACCACCACTCCCACATTTAGATGGAAACTATTGGCAAAGTTCAAACACATTCTGCTTCCTTATAATTCTTCCTGATGGTCATCACTCCCTTCCTAATCACCATTGATCTGTTCGCATTATCTAGATAGAGAGTTAGCAAACTTTCTGGTGTATAAGTTAACTCTATTTCTGTACATAAAGTTTTATTGGTACACAGCCATGCTTCTTTCTGCATGCATTGTCTTCAGATTGATTTTGTGCTATAATGTCTGAGTGGAATTGCTATAACAGATCACTGTATCACTGTCATCCCATTGTTCATCGAGTTGCTGGAGTGGGCACCAGTAACCTTTCCATTGTGAGACTTGTTGTTACTGTTTTTGGCATATCGAATACACCACGGGTAGCTTACCCAGCTCTGCTGTGCGGGTGAGATACTCTTGGTAGCTTGCTGAGAAAAAGATACATGAATCTTCATTGTAGAGCTTAATATAAGTGGAACCATAAGTGTATTTATGCGTGTGTCTGTTTGGAATGGGTTTGGCTTCTTTTATTCAGTTAATTAGTTTGAGATTCATCCATGCTGTTGAATGTAAGTCTAGAGCAAAACTTATTATTTACATGTAAAAGGTATGTTAGAAATATTTCTAGACTATTACAAATAAATTGTCCATGAGATTCCATTTGCAATACTGTGTATGAATGTATTCCTTAGTTATAGATAATAACTCACAAGAAGAATGATTGGCTCATATAGTAGGTCTTTGTTTAAATTGGTAAGAAATTCTTAAATTATTTTTTATGTGATGGTGCTACTTTTCCATCCCTGCTAGCTGTGTTTTAGAGTTTTGATCCTTCTGCATACTCCCCGGCACCTAATATAGATTTCTAGATTTTTCCATTCTACACATGACCATGTTCAGTGGTGTCTCACAGTTTAAATTTCTTTTGATACTTAGTGATGTTGATAATGAATGTGGCTTGTTTGCTATCTTTAATTTATCTGTGTGCACCAATTATTTCCATACCAAGATAATCCACTTAAATGAATCTTTTACTTTTGTTAAAAATAAGTGGTGTGCATTTTCACAGAACTATTTCTGAAACCTCTATTCCATTTTGTTTATCTGTTTAAAGGCAATTATCTTGCTTTTTAGACTACTCTAGCTTTATAAGTATTAAAAAGTGTTCATAACCTCTTCCCCCTTTTTATTGTTCAAAACTGTTTGGGCATTTATTGTCTTTGCTTTTTCATACAAATTTTATTTTTTTAAATTTGATCTTATTTTTGTTTTGAGGTCACACCCATTAGTGCTTAGGGCTTACTCCTGGCTTTGCACTCAGGTGTCATGCCTGGCAGTGCCCAGGGGATCACATTGGGTGCTGGAGGTTGAACTTGGACAAGCCCCGTGCAAGAAAAATGCCCTATTGCTTTATTATAGCTTTGACCCTTCATAAACATTTTTAAAATTAAAAATTAAATGAGTTTTAAATAAATTAGCTTACTAGAGAATGAAAGTGAACAAAGCAGGTAAATTAAAGTACTTGTCCTTAACACCCAAGAACTGTAGAAATAAGTACCAGGAGGTTGACTCCATGGCTTCGAGGCTGGCCTCACGTTCCGGGGAAAGGTCAACTCAGAGAAGCGATCACCAACTACATTGTAGTCGAAGGCCATGTGGGGGAAGGGAGTTGCGGGCTGAATGAGGGCTAGAGACTGAGCACAGCGGCCACTCAACACCTTTATTGCAAACCACAACAGCTAATTAGAGAGAGAAAACAGAAGGGAATGCCCTGCCACAGTGGCAGGGTGGGGTGGGGGGGAGATGGGATTGGGGAGGGTGGGAGGGACGCCGGGTTTACGGGTGGTGGAGAATGGGCACTGGTGAAGGGATGGGTTCCCAAACTTTGTATGAGGGAAGTATAAGCACAAAAGTGTATACATCTGTAACTGTACCCTCACGGTGATTCTCTAATTAAAAATAAATAAATTAAAAAAAAAAAGTACTTGTCTTATATATGTTTGGCTGTTGTTCAGTCCCAAGTACCACATATGGTCCCCTGAGCACTGCCAGGAGTGACCCTTGAGCAACAGAGCCAGGGGTGAGCCCTTAGCAACTGCCAGTGTGGCCCAAAACCCAATAATTTTAATAATAATACAATTAGCATATCAGTTTTTATAGCTATGTCTGCAAGATTTTATTGAGTTTTCATTGACTCTAATGGATCAACTTGGAGAGAATTGATACCTTTTATGAATGGAAATTTGGGGCAACACTGGAGGTGTTAATAACTTTCTCCTGGCTCTGTGCTCAGATATTACTCCTGTCAGTGCTGTGGGGGTGCCAGAGATTCAACCGGGATCAGTAGCATTTAAGGCAAGAGCCTTAATCCCTATACTACTTCCCCAGTCTACTTTCCAAGATTTCAGACTTAACATCATTGACTCTTTTGATTTGTCTCCATTTACTTAGTACTTTTTTTGTGTTTATTTTTTCTTTTTGGGTCATACCTGGCGCTGCACAGGGGTTAGTCCTGCCTCATGCACTCAAGAATCACTCCTGGTAGTGCTCAGGGGACCACATGGGAATCTGGGAATTGAGCCTGGGTTGGCTGCATGCAAGGCAAACGCCCTACCCGCTGTGTTATTGCTCCAGCCCCTACTTAGTACTTTTTATATTTATATTTACATTTGTCTCATATCTCCTTAAATTTAATTTTCTATTAACTTTTTATGGGTTCCAACTGGCTTTTTAATAACAATGTTTTCTGTAAATAGTTTTATTTACACACGTGAATGGAGGCAGAAATCAGTCATTAACTTTGATTGTCAGTGTAGTTTTTTTCTTTTTATATGAGACTTTTGTCAGCTTGAGAAAGTTTTGTTTGTTTGTAATTTCACCAGGCTCTTTTTTAGAAATGGGTGCTAGATTTTGTATAATGCTTTTTTCATATATATATATGTATATATACACACACATTATATACATGATCACATATTCTTTCAACTTCAGCTTATATTGGAATATATTGATGTTTTCTAAAACTTAATGAAACTAATCCTGTATTCCTAGAACAAACCTCTTTTTAATGATATTTTAGCACAGCGGTTGGGCGTTCGCCTTTCACGCGGCTGACCCGAGTTCGATTCCTCTGCCCCTCTCAGAGAGCCCGGCAAGCTACCTAGAGTATCGATGCAATGGGATGACAGTGACAGTGACAGTGATTTATGCTGCGTATTGTGTTGTATTTGATTTGCTAACATTTTCTTTAGAATATTTGTATTTTTGTTCAAGAGGTACATGCTCTATAATTTTCTATTTCATAATATTTTTGATAATTGGCATAGATTTATGTTAGCCTTGTAAAATGAGCTGTGTTATGTTTTGTCCTTGTCTATTTTCTGAAAGAATGTGTAGAACTCATTTAATTAAATACATGGTACAACCACCAATGGTACCATCTGGACCTAGATTTTTATTTGTGACCACTGTTATTTTTATTAGTGAATCACTGCGAGGGTACAGTTACAGATTTACATATTTTCATGCTTGTGTTTCCGTCATACAATGCTTGAGAACCCATCCCTCCACCAATGCCCATTCTCCACCACCGATGATCCCAGTATCCCTCAGCCCCCAGTCCATCCTCTTCCGCCACCCCGCCTCTGTGGCAGGGCATTCCCTTTAGTTCTCTCTCTCCTTTGGGGTGTTGTGGTTTGCAATAGAGGTACTGATTGGCTATCATATCCAATCTTTAGTCTACTACTTTCAGCACGCATCTCCCATCCCGAACAGGTCCTCCAACCACACTTTACTTGGTGTTCCCTTCTTTATCTGAGCTGCCTTTTCCCTCAGCGTGTGAGGCCAGCTTCCAAGCCATGAAGCAAACCTCCTGGTCTTTATTTCTACTATTCTCGGGTGTCAGTCTCCTATTCTGTTATTTTATATTCCACAGATGAGTGCAATCTTTCTATGTCTGTCTCTCTCTTTCTGACTCATTTCACTTAGCATGATACTTTTCATGTTGATCCACTTCTATGCAAAGTTCATGACTTCATCTTTTCTAACAGCTGCATAGTATTCTATTGTGTACCAACGTTTCTTTAACCAGTCATCTGTTTTTGGGCACTTGGGTTTTTTCCAGATTCTGGCTATTGTAAAGAGTGCTTCGATGAACATATAAGTGCAGATGTCATTTTGACTATACTTTTTTGCCTTTCTGGGTTATACTCCCAGAAGTGGTATTGCCGAGTCAAATGGGAGCTTGATTTCTCATTTTTTGAGAAGCGCCCATATTGTTTTCCAAAAGGGCTGAACCAGTCGGCATTCCCACCAGCAGTGTAGAAGGGTTCCTTTCTCCCCACATCCAGACCAACACCGGTTGCTTTTGTTCTGTGACCACGTTTTTTATTACAAATCTAATTTGTTTATTAGAAATAGGTCTATATCTGTTATCTGTTTCTTCTTGAGTAAATGTTGGCAATTTGTGCATTTCCATAAATTTGTTCATTTCATAACGTTAACTTACTGTTCTATGATTTGTATGATATTCGTTGAAATTACTTGTCATTCCTTACATTGGTAAATTGGATCCTCTGAATTTTGGAGGGTGAGGGTTCAGGATTGTGTCACACCAGCCACAATCAGAGGTTATTTCTGGCTCTTTGATCAGAGAGAGCCCCCGGGAAGTTCTTCAGACCAATATTTGGTGTTGAGGTTCATGTAAGTCAAGACCCTTGCCTCCCATAGTATCTTCAGTCGTCCTTCTACTTTTTATATTTTGATTATTTTCTCTAGAGGTATATATTTTTTCTATTAATTTAAATGAAGCAAAATTTACTAAAATAAATTTACTTAGAGCGATAGGAGGGGCAAATAAGAGAGACTGGTGTGTTTAAGAGAGGGAAAGGGAAAAAGTCTAGAGTACACATCTTAGCTTGAGATAAGGACCAGTCTCCAGTATGGCAAATGCACCCTGCATGCTTTTACCAAGTCAGTGTTATAGTTGGGTTTCTTTCAGACTGCCGTGGCCTAGAGTTCTCTGCATACAGAAAAGTTAATCTGGGTGAAATCCTCAATATAACTGGTTTTATTGATTATCCGCTTTAATTCTTGTTGGCTATTTTTTCTTTTTAGTCGGGATTTGTTTTATACACCATTTTTTCTAGTTAAAACCAAAGTTATTGCTATGAGAACTATCTCCTTTCAAAGGCTTCTAGTGCTATAATTCACACATCAAACAGTAATGTGGTGTGGTATCAGCAAATTCAGACTCATGTATGCTCTCCTTTTTATTCAGTTTGGAATATATTCTAAATTGCCTTTTGATCTTTTATTTGATCTGTGGATTTGGGGGAATTGTTCTTTAGTTTCCAAATATCTATTTGTTTTTCAGAGATATTTCTCACATGGGCTGGAGCGATAGCACAGCTATTGGGTGTTCGCCTTTCACGTGGCCGACCCGAGTTCAATTCCTCCACCCCTCTCGGAGAGCCCGGCAAGCTACCGAGAGTATGGAGCCCTCGTGGCAGAGCCTGGCAAGCTCCTCATGGCGTATTGGTTATGCCAAAAACAGTGACAATAAGTCTCTCAATGAGAGATGTTACTGGTGCCTGCTCAAACAAATCGATGATTTCTCCCATTACTTTCTGATGCAATATTTTTTTAGTTAGAGAGCATATGTGACAGTACTTGAATAATTTCAGATTTATTTATTTATTAAGGTCTAAAATATTATACAATTAAGAAATCTCTCTTTATTGATTCTCTGTCTATTTTTTCTAACAGTAGATTGAGAAGGAGATCTCAAAATTTCTGACCAAATGATTGCACTTATGTATTTTCTAGTTCTGTTTTATCAATTTTGAAGACCCAATGCTAGATTATATAAAACTTTATAAAGTCTCCTTGATAAGTTGACTCCTCTACCATTATGAAGTGATTTTTTTTCTCTTGTGAGATTCTTTGCTCCTAAGCCCACTTAGATATTAGTTTAGCCATCCTGTCTATTTTTTTATGGATTTTTTTTCTTTGGGGGATGGGGTGACAGTGGTTGGGGACATGGCTGATGGTACTCAGGGCCTGCCTTTTCCTGCCTCTGTACACAAAGGTGACTCTTAGTGGTGTTTTGGGGACCATCTGAAGTAACAGGGATTGAACTGTTAGTCTCAGAGCAACTGATTGCTAGACCTTACCTCCTATGCTACTTCTTTGGCCCTCCATTCTTTTATGCTTTAGTATCTTTTATATTTAAAGCACATTTATTTTAGGTAGCTTGTAGTTTTTTTATGTTTGGTCTGATGATCTCTAATTTGTTATTGAGATACTTAGTGTGTATTTAATATAATATTTATGAAGAATTTAGTGTAGTCTTGGTATTGGGTTTCTAGCTGTTTAATGTTATTTATATTTATATTTTCTGTCCTATTTTGATTCATTGAATGTCTTTCTGAATTTGTCTTGTGAGTATTATTAGCTGTAAATGTTTGGCGATTTTATTTATTTCTTTGATATTTACTGTACATATTAAACTTATCTGGTTTTAAGAGTTCTTACAAAGAACTCATGTCATTTTGTGCATTCCATGAGACTCTTGACAGCAATACAATGCTACTCCTCTCAGTGGCCTATATACTTAAGCAGTTTGTTGTATTTTAAATTAATCAAAATAATTAGAAACAATTGTAGGTGTTTATGCATGCAGTTGCCATTTCTGGTTGTTCTTTATTTAGTGTAGATTTATAATTCTGCTGGCATTTTGATGTTGCCTGAAAAACTTCTATTTATACTACATGAGGTGAAGGTGTGGATATTTGTGCTTATATCTGAAAATGTCTTTAATATTTTTTGAAAGATTCTTTCCCCTTCTAATATTGATTTATATATCTATGCTGACAGTTTTTTCCTTAAGTTATAAAACATTTTATTCTACTGTTTTCATTTGCATTGTTTCTTATTTCCAATAAGATGCATTTCAAACTGCTACTTTTCATTACTCTGTGGTAAATATTAACATTTCTCTGTCTTCTTTTAAGTCTCTTTAAAATGAACTATGAGTGATTTAATTATACGATTTTCCATGAGGTAGGGGGAGGTGTCGTCTTTTTTCCTTTTTTTCTTTTTTTTCAGTGCCAAGGATGAATTTCGGGACCTCACACATGGGAGGCAGGTGCTGGGCCACTGAACTAAATCCTTGGCTCTGGTCTGTTCTTTTGATATATGCACTGGAGCTCATTGACATTCTCCCCCTCCCCCCCAATCACTGTAGACTACAAAGTTACAAAATACTCTATCATAAATCATCAGGGAAATGCAAATCAAAATGATGCAATGACGTGATACAGAACTTTTTTTGTATGTCTTTTGGCCATTTGTATTTCTTCTTTGAGGAAATTTCTGTTTATCACTTCTCCCCATATTTTTTTATTTTATTATGTTTTTAATTTATTCTTTTATTGAATCACCACGTGGAAAGTTACAAAGCTTTCAGGCTTCAGTCTCAGTTATACAATGTGCAAATACCCATCTCTTCACCATTGCACATATTCCACCACCAAGAATCACAATATACCTCCGCCCCACCTCCCCAACCCCCCACTCTGCCTGTGTAACTGGTAAATTTCACTTTACTTTCCCTTTACTTTGATTACATTCAATATTTCAACAAAAAACTCACTATTTTTGTTTGGAGTTTCTCACCCCTAAAGTCGGACCTGCTGAAAAGGAAGCATTTGATAATTAGTTTTCCATTGCTGAGAATGAAGAGCTATGAGGTCGAGCGGCCGCACTAGCGGCCACATGGTTTTGGATTCTGGCAGATATTTCTCTGGACTTAGTTACTTCTCCCCATATTTTGATGGTGTTTTCAGTGACATTCTAATATCCATAAGTCCATAGTGGTTTTTTTTTACTTCAAAATATATTAGGTAACTATTTTTTGAATATTTTTCCTATCCAGGATCAGCATGCTTACTCTTTCAGAGACCCCAACACAACAAATAGTATACTTAAAATTTTCCTATATTCATTGGTACCTTTTACACTTTTGTTTTGTTTTTTTTGAGCCACACCTGGCAGTGTTTGAGGCTCACTCACTCTGCTCTCAGGGATCACTCCTGGTGGGCTCGGGGGACCCTATTGGTTGCTGGAGATAGAATTTGAGTCAGCCATTTACAAGACAAGTTCTCTACCCACTGTACTGTTGCTCCATCCCTGCCCTTTTCACTTTTTAAAGATTAATTTTGTTTCTTTGTGTTATGTTTAGAACAGTCTTCCTTGCTGTATTTTGTCATTGTCTAATCTTTTCTTTGATAATATCTAATCTTCCAAAAGGTGCATCCCATATACTTTTCTTCACAGACTATTAAAATGTTTCATTTATTTGATTCCTTCTTCTATCATATCCATCTCTGTTTAAAAGGGAAAAAAACAAATATGGGCTGAATTTATGACAAATAATGCCATCGCCAGTGAATCCGTAGATGTAGATGCTCGGGGTGTTTGGATGGAAGAACTTTCCTCCTCACTTGAGGTTGGGTTTGCCTTTCTCTTTATTTGAATCTGAATTCAGATCAGATGCCAAACAAAATAGAAAACTTATTGTTTTTGTGATGATTGTGTTTACATAGGAATAGGAATCTATAAATACTGTTTTAATGAGGTTATTATTTTCTTTGATAAGTTGCTTGAGTCTGTTGAGTCATGATTTTATGATTTGCTACGTGAGTCCTTTATAGTTTGTTCAGAGGAAGCCCTGTTCCCTCTAGCAGGGTCAAGGTCTTTCTCATTGTACTGCTTCAGTGCTTTATGAAAGATCACTTTTCTTTTGTTTTTGCATGGGCTTTCCTCCTTGGCTCTGAGTAGTGTTTCTCCCCTGTGAATGCTGGTGAATGCTCCACTGAAGATTTGTGAGGGATCTTCTGCATGTCTCTGGAGTGCTCCTTCTGCATATTTTTTTGTATATGCTACTTATGTGTTTAAGCTGCCTTCATCTCCCCGGGGTCTCACCCCCACCTCTCAATGCAAGGAGTCTTCTCAATGCAAGGAGTCTTCTGGGTTCTGCGTGGATTTTCTCTCTCTCTCTCTCTCTCTCTCTCTCTCTCTCTCTCTCTCTCTTTCACTGCAATTCTTTTGAGATTGTATGTTAAGTTTGGGCCATGTAGGGCTCACCTCATTTTGACCTCATTATGTAGAGGAACTAACTTAATCCTTCTTGCCCGAGGTCTAGTATGTTAGATACTTTTTACTATACATAAGTAATATAAAATTATTGTTTCAAGTAGGAAGGTACCTCTGGCCACTTTTAATTTCTGTTTGGATGACTGTATATATACTCCTCTCTGCCACAACCTCCCTCCGACCCTTTTGCACAAATTTTCTCATCAGTGGTGACTTTCAAGAGTTTGATGTATCATTATTAAAAAGTCTAACAGAATTGCATTCAGCCATTTTAAGAATAAAACTTAACATGGAAAATGAAATTTTGCAGGAGTCCTCTGAAGATCTTCATAAAATATTTGCAAGTATGTGCACATTTTCTGTACATTTAATTTTGTCTTTAATTCTTTGCACCTCATGTCTCTGATTACATGATATAAGACGTTTTAATTAATTTAAAATCAATTCTTGCTTATATTTTTCCAAGTCCATTTTTCTCAGTGTGCTATACAAATATTAGAATTTTCTTTTTGCATCATGATAAGAAAAATGCTGGCAAGTGCTAGCTTATAAAATATAATTAAAACAAGAGTCGTCTCTTTTGAAAAATGCCCACAAAATTCCAACTTTATTATAGTTTTTGGGGTATCATTAGACCTGAAACCTTTCCTGGAAATTCTGCAGGCCATCTGTCCTTCACAGAAATCCTGCTCTCATCTGAGAATCTGAAAGGTGTTTAGTAGAAGTGAATAGAAAATGAGAATAGAAGGGCTAGGTTTTCTAGTCAATTCCAACAGCTAAAATCATGCATAGTTAGATTTACTTTTGAAAATCTCCAAAACCCCCTGGGAAGAAAATGTTCATGTTTACATATGCAATCTTATTTTGCATGAAATGTGCTAAATGTACTGAAATCTGAGAAGCTTAGAGCTTAAAAAGAACAAAAGGAATGTTTATGTTTTCTATGGTTTTAGTTCCCAACATGCCTGCCAATTTCTGGGCTAAATCAGGTAAAGGTGGAAAGACCTGATACTGGCCTGGAGTTGAAGGGCTTAAGTTTATTTCATTTTGAGAGTAAACACCTGCCACCTAAATATATACAGATTACCTTATCCTTAAGTAAATTAAATTATAGCATCTTTCCTTATGAAGATTAATATAAATGTTTTATGAGTGAAAGTAGGATACGTTCAGAACCCCTACAATGAGATAGTGTTTTGTTATGGGGTGTTTATTTTTTATAGAGTGAGTATCCCAAGTAAGCAATGCATTCCCTCCACCCACCCCATAGCAATTGCAAATTGCTTCGCTTACTGATACCTAGCCAAGGAATAAAACATGATCTCCTAAGTTTGAGTTGTCTCTAAAGTCAAATAGACATTTTTCACTTTTTTTGCAAATTATGAGCCCCAAATGTATTTATGATTAAACATCTACCTAACTATATGTGTTGAGACAAAAGTTTTAAAAGGCTGTGGGTGTGGCTCAGTGGCAAACCACATGCCTTGCATATATAACAAAATCCCTTGCACTGCAAAAGGAAATAAAAGCCCGGTGTCAAATTATGAGAATCATAATTTGATGAGAATCAAAATTTTTCTGAGCAGAGACTGCCACAGTGTGCTCTGTGTTAATCACAGAGCTTAAATTTAACTTATCACCCTTAAACTTTAGGTGGTTTTTAATATGTACCCATGCAGTAGGGACTAGAAAAAGGATTTTAGTGCAACAGAGAACATTCAGATGTCTCCATGTCAGAATAGAATCTGTAAGAATAGACTACCTCATAGGTTTTCTTTTATGAGAATACTTCTAATATCTATTAAATGGTTTGTAAGTATGTGCAAGTCATTAAAACATTCCACAACTCTCCAAGAAAAAAGTATAGATATGTAATGCATGTGTGTTGTAAGATATTATGCAAATAAAGAAACAGTCAAGGGCACAATAAACTAAAACATTTGTATACCAATAGCAGCTATATCTGGACTGAGATAGTGTAACAGAATGAGTATGAAGGGAAAAAAATGGCTTCAATATAGATGTCTACTGCTGTATAAATTTATAGATCTTCATCTTATGATTGTACTTTACTTAATGTATTTGGTACATTATGATAATATGTTATGCTAAAATATTATATTTAAAATACTAAAGATTGTCCTTTAATTTTTTTTTAGCTTTTTAGGTCACACCTGGCAATACTCAGGGGTTACTCCTGGCTCTGAACTCAGGAATTCCTCCTGGTGGTGCTCGGAGGACCATATGGGATGCTGAGAATCGAACCCGGGTTGGCCGCTTGCAAGGAAAATGCCCTACCCCCTGTGCTATCACTCCAGCCCCACTTTAATTTTTTAAATCCATTTCTAATTGTGTTAGAAGTTTGGCTATTTGATGTTCTAAGTATTTATAAGTACAGCATACATTTGGGAAGCCCTGTTCTAATGTGGCTTTGGTGACTGAGTGACTGATTTTACTCTTGTGATTTAAAGGAATTTTAACAAGTGACTTGTGTTAAGAGTATTAATACTACTAAGTTCATTGTGTTTATAAAGTGAATTATGTATTATTTATTTAAGTATTTTAAGAAGAAATTTGAAATAAAAAATAGGGCTGTTTACTAGGTTTAAACATGTATAGTTAAATTAATGTAACCAAGTGTCATTCAAAGACCCTTTCAAAATAATTGCTAAAATAGCCCAGATTTGTATGAATTATATTAAATGACTTGAACTTATGCTCAAGGGGGAACAACAAACATTTAAATTTTTTAGCTTTAGTTATCTTAATAATAATTTTTAAATAAAACTAAATTTATGTTTGACCTTTTTGGATGAATAAGCAATTTTTTAAGGTAAGTCTCTTGTCCTTTTCTGAAAATTCAAGGTTCTTGCAGGATTAGGAGCCTAGATAGGAGAAGACCCTAATAAATGTTTGTGTTAGTAAGAAGACAATCAGTGTAGCATGTGGTAGAGTGAAACCACTCTTAAATACTGCGGTTTCCTATGATGCAAAAATACAGGGTAATCGTGGCCTGAAATTTATAACATAATCATTTACTCCAAAATTGGGAGAACAATTGTAACAAAACAAGAGAATTTAAGCACTTTCAAACCACTTTCAAACAATGAAAGCAATTTGTAAACTCAATCAATATTGAGTTCACTGAGACACATGAGTTAGTTGCTCTGGCAAAACATTAGTCATTATAGGTGAAGATGAGGTAGTGACTTTCCAAAATGGAGTCACTGGTTTTATAAGATTGCTCTTGGTCTTCCTGGCTGCACCAAGGTGACAAGACTAGTCAACAGAGCCTTTGACTAACTGTAATTCTGACACCAAAATTCACTAATTTAAAAAGGGGAAAATTTTACATATTCTCTTTGGAAAAAGATTATATCCTCCAAATGACATAAAAGTTGTGGGAGCTGCCTGGAGTGGAGATTTCAGATGTTCCTTTTGAATTGCGCGGTTCTCCTAGTACTGTACTTCAGGGTAGCACTGTAGCATTGTCATTCCATAGTTCATCGAATTTGCTCGAGCGGGCACCAGTACCGTCTCCATTGTGAGACTTATTGTTACTGTTTTTGGCATATCCAATACTCCACGAGTAGCTTGCCAGGCTCTGCTGTGCGGGCGGGATACTCTTGGTAGCTTGCCGGGCTTTCCAAGAGGAACAGAGGAATGGAACCTGGGTACAAGGCAAGCTCCCTACCTGCTGTGCTGTCGCTCCAGTTCATGCTTCAGGGTAATTGAATGGAAAGCAACTTTGGAACGCTGTTGGGCATTTTCTTGTGTCTCTCATTCAAAGTGAAGCTATGTCAGGGAACCTGGAATCTTTTTTTCCCCTTTAGTTATCTGTTATGTCTAGTCGATGTGTATGGAAGCCTGTAGTATAGCTCTGCAGTGATTTGAAAATGGACAGGAGGAAATTCAGAAAGTGTTGTAAAAAACCAATCCCCTGCGAGACACACACACACACACACACACACACACACACACACACACACACACATAGACACACACACACACACAGAATACTAATCCTGTAATTCCAGATCTCAGCAATGGCCTATTCATCCCTGGTCTCCTAGCTATTTGAGAGGCTATGGCAAGAGACAGTGAACAGAAAAGAAGCAACTTGCTAGAGTTAACCGAAGACTTAGGCTTGAATATCCAGACAGTTGGAATTTTAAGAATACTTAGGCACATTGTCATATATGAACACAAGTGAAGAATTACTCTTTGGGAAGAAACTGGAGCTCAATTTAGTTATGTAGAAGTGAACTTTGTTTATAGGCAAACTATAAACATATGCTTAAACATAATACAGGAACTATCATAAGAAGAAGATATGTGGTTATTTGGGAGAGATAAATAATGTGACGAGTCAAATGTGTCCGTGTATGTGTGTATGCGTGTGCACGTGCACACGCGTACACTCATGAATGTGTGTGAGACAAATCATTGTAATTGTGCCAAATTATTGATTATTATTTAAATAGAAATGTAGTAAAAGGAATACATTGCTGTATTTTTACATTAGGTCTAGGTTTCATAAAGGTGGAAAGTACTTTTATTTACAGGGATAGCACTAAAGCTCATGTAATTTTTATCTGAAAACTATTTTGGTTGCTTTCAGAAAAAAATGGAAATAAACTTTGTTAATTGAAAACAAACAAACAACTTTTAATTGTAAGATTGGCTTGGGACTGAATGGCGGTTGGAGGATGAGCTAGTGACATTCCCAGAATCAAAAATCACCCTGTCCCTAGTGCAGAAGATAGAACTTATGGCCCACCTGGTGACAGGAAGCCATCAGGCTGCATTCCATGCTTCCTCACATCTCCCCCCTACAGTTAATAGGCCAGATCGAGCACACCGGTTCACTGGTCTTTGTTTCCGTCTCTCCTTTTCCTGCCCAAGACAGCTTAAAAGCCCCCTTTGTCTCTCCCAGAGCATGGATCTACCACAGACTCAACTGAGGTTCGAGTAGAATTCTGTCTGGGAGCGCAGTCCAATGAATTCCTATTTCCTTCACTTTGTTCGTCTCTGTCTCTCTATTTGCACCAGATTGGGTTCCCAAATCTATCACTAATTATACGTTTTAGTGTACAAAGAGTCTGGAATGATAGCACAGCGGTAGGGCATTTGCCTTGCATGCAGCTGACCAGGGTTCGATTCCTCCGTTCCTCTTGGAGAGCCTGGCAAGCTACCGAGAGTATCTCGCCTGCACAGCAGAGCCTGGCAAGCTACCCGTGGCATATGCCAAAAAAACAGTAAGAACAAGTCTCACTATGGAGACGTTACTGGTGTCCGCTCGAGCAAATCGATGAGCAACGGGATGACAGTGACAGTGTACAAAGAGGCAAAATAGAAGATAACACACGGACAATTTACAAGCCTCCCAGTTCAATCTGTGATCCCACAACTCCTCACACTTGGTCAGATGGGACTAAAATTGATGCATTTTCTGCCTAAAGTAGCCTCCATTTTTAACAGATCAAAAGGGGCATCTTTCCAAAAAGGCTATCCAGAGAGGCGGACTCCTAAACACAAACTGCTATATAACAAAATGCTTCAAAATTGGGGCCAGAGAGATAGCACTGTGGATAAGGTGCTTGCCTTGCTTGCGATGACCTGGGTTTAATCCTGGTACCCTTTCTGGTCTCCCAATCCTTCAGGACGGACCTCTGAACTCATAGCCAAGAATAAGTCCTGAGAATAGTCTGGGGCGTCGCCCTCCCCTAAAGAAAAAAAAAAACTACTTCAAAATAACCAAAGTAAAAAAGAAAATCTCCATGTGAAGGATAAGGCCTCTAGATTTGAGTGTGTATAATTGTATCTCTGTAAACTTTGGGGGTTGCAAAATAGAGTTACCTTCCCAGCAGTAGCAGAGAATTTCAATTATCAAAGCAAGCTGACGAATTACTGGTCATGTTTCTAGAATGAGAGAAATACAAATCGTGTCCCTCAATAACTGATTTCTACTTAATTTTCTACTAGAAGCAAATAGTCATGAGATGTTGCTAACTCTTTTTTATGATGTCCAGTATCCCTGCATTAACTCTGAGATATCAGTCACTATATTCTAAACCACAAATCCCTCTCAATACAATGAATCATGGAGGATGGCATAATTCACAAAGAATATCAAAATCTGCATCAAAGTTTGCTTGGACAGTGAAGATTCATGACTGTGAAATATAAACTGTGGATAGTAAATTTATAAATGGAGGAAGTTTTGTCATAATGTTGTGCCGGTGGGGAAAGTATTTCAAACATTTAAAGAATGGGTGTATGCTGATGTTTTGAAATAAGAGAATAAATTAGAAACCTTTTATTCACAAAACAAAGAGTTTTTTTTTTTAAAAAAAAACTGTGCATTGCCTGTGACCTTAACCTGAGCATAATCCCCTACTCAGCTCCCTTGTAATCAGCCTTTTCTCCTGCCAAGGAGAAAAGCTGTTGCCAAATTACCCTGATTGTCCTGAAGAGTGGACGAATAATGGAATGCTTTGAACTCATGGACACCTTTCATCCACAACAAATGAAAACACTTCAAAAATTCACGCATTCACATAATCACCCACCCCCTTTTTGCTAGAGATGGAGGTGAGGTGAAGTGCAGCCTTTATGTATTTTACTCAACAAGGAAAATAAATTAAAACTGACAAAAAGTAAAATGTACTTAGATAAAGAAGAGATTAAAATGCATAGGGGGACTCAAGAAGATTCAAGACTTATTAGACTCAGTATTGTGCAGGTCAGGAGGTGATATTGATTTTAGGGAAGAGGGATATACCAGGGCTGGAATGGGGGTGAGGAAGGAGAGGTGCCTTGGACAACTCTTAATGTTGTACAGTGTCTTGGTCATCTATGGGCAGAGGTGATTTTCATGTTTGGTCTTAGTGCTAATAATTTTACTAATGGATCAATAATCTTTCCTACACTCAGATAAATTCTGTGTGTGCATCCATGAGAATGGTTGTGTGTGTGTGTGTGTGTGTGTGTGTGTTTGTGTGTGTTCAGATGGTTTCAGACTGGAAGGCAGTATTTGTGTCTGTAGACATGGCGGTAATGTTGAACTCTATAGTTTGAACTTGTTCACTTTGAAGGCAATACTTTCTGTCTCATGGGGGAGTCTCCAACTCTAACTTTACCAACTTTACCTCTCCAACTTTACGAGTTCAGTTCTGACCCAGCAATTTAAAGAAGCCACTATGGGAAAGGAAACTGAATCAGTTTTTTAGTTCTAGGTCACAACTGAGAAAACTGTGGTTTAAATGCTAATTTGAAGCGGTCGGTCTTTGTGACCCCTTATTAAGTTCATATTTAAGTAAATGATAGTTAAGGGTTTTCCTTTGCAATGGTCTTACAAGAGTCCTGTCTCTCTTCTCAGTATCCATTCCAATGCTTTATTAACTTTTTGTAGTATCTGTAATGTTAGGTGTGGGGGTATGGTGTAGGTATCTTTGTTTGAGGCTTTAACCTGTTCCTAGATGAACACAAATGATTCAGAAATGTGAAATCCAAGCTTAACCCTAGCGTGGTTTCTGATTGATTCAATAATGAGATCCCGTCCGTACTCCCAGTGATTGGTCAAGAAGCCAGACATAAATTTATTAAATCACGAAAACTTCTCTTTGTTTCATACATTGGGATTGATATAAACTGACCTACTAGATTCAAGGAAAGAACTTCAATAGTGAAATTGTAGAAATCTCCTCTTTTCTCTCACTGGGTTCTGCTATCCTGAAGACCTCTGTCCCACCGTCTAGAATGTGCCTCAGCAGATGTTCCCATGGGTGAAGCAAAAGGACGACAATCTATATCTTGTGTGACAATACTGAGTAAGCAAAGTCTAGGCTTTGTGTTTTTGGAGAGAACCAATAATTTGCTTTATCATCTAAATAGTTTTGGTAGTTTTACTGTTATTTTTTTATTTTTTTTATTTTTTTTTATTATTATTTTTTTTTAATTTTATTGAATCACCATGTGGAGGGTTACATAGTTCTCAGGATTATGTCGGTTATACAGTTCTCAAACACCCTTCACTTCACCAGTGCCCATCTTCCATCACCAACCCCCCCAGTATACCTGCCGCCCCCTCCCACCTCCCCAGTCCCAACCCTTGCACATGATATGTTTCACTTCGTTTACGCCTTATTTCGATTACATTCCATGTTTCAACACACAACTCACTACCGTTGTTGGGGTTTCCCCCAAAAAAGAAAAGCAGTCCTATTGCCAAGGAGGCATTTGATAGTTCTCCATTGCTAAGAATATAGAGATATTAAGTCCCGCTGTTTGTTACATAGTTTTTCTTTTTCCCCCTTGCCCCGCGCCACCGAGTTCACGCCTGTTTTAGTAATCGCCACGCTGCCTGACAAGGGAAAAAAAAAACCGAAAAGGATGGTTATTTCCCGTCATCAGCAGGCGTGGGGCTCTGGCTTAGTTGATAGACTTGTAGAGTATCTGCAAGCAGTCTCTGGAACCGAAGGTCTTGCGCTGGTATCGGCTCCGGCTCGAGATTCCACCAGCGTCCCGCTGTTCCTTGTACATAATTTTTCCCCTTATATCCCATTCCCACGCCACCAGGTCTGTTTGCTTAATGGACATCACACTGTAGTTGATGACACACCGCGTTTCTTCCCGAGAAAGAAGAAAATTTCTTCTCAGCCGGCGTGGGGATATAGCTTAGTTCAGTCTAGTGAGATGGCTACCACTTTGATTGCCTTCAATATTTCAGCAACAGACTTACTATTAGGATCTCCCACAAAAGTCCGCCCCATTAGAAAGGAACCATTACATATTGCTCATACTAAGGTGACATTAAGTCGCGCGGCCGCTGCCGCGGCCGCGCGGTTTTGGGTTTCTGTATAAAGTCCAGGGAAAGTACAACCAGAAATAACATCACTACAAACTTTTACCCTTTTATGGTGCTCATAAGATGGAGAAACCTAGAGAGAGGCTCGGCGTCTCCGTTTTGCGCTCAGGAAAACCGCGGCCCCTGCGCTGTGCTCAGGAGGGAGGAGTTGAGAGAGAGACAGGTTAAAAGAATTGGGGGATGCCCGGGTCCCACAGCTTCAGCACGCCGTGGGGTCTCTGGTCCCATGCCGGAATTAGTTCAGTGGGCTGCTTGGGGTCCGAGGGCGCTCCCTCGGGCCCCTCCATCATGCTCCTTCCACAGCCGGGTCCAAAAGGACTGTTATTTTTTTAGAAAGGTGCTAATATTATCGCACTAGTCATATCTTTTACTGGGATTTGGAATTAATCATTTCAGAGGTGTGTATCTTTGCATGGACTATAGGTATACACATTTATAATATGCATATATTATATGGAAAAGTGCTCATAAGCTTTATATGTAACTATGGCAGTGTTGTTAAGCTTAAACATTCATTTTTAATGTGGAGCTTTTATTCCCCAATAGTTTATCATTTTACTTTTGTAAATATAGAAAGCCTATTTATGATTTTTCCTAAGACATGGTGAATATCCTTGATGCACCCATTACCCATTCTGCAACAGAAAATAGGGTTATTTTGTAGGTAACAGTTATCTGGATTCAGAAAATATTCCTGAAAATAACTGTGAGTCAGTATCACTGATAAATTTTGAGATTTGGTCTAGGTGATGTACCAGTAGAAGACCGAGGTAAAAATTAAGGGGATGAAATACAGCATGAGTCAGAGAGATAGTACCAGGGTTAAGGTTCTTGTCTTCTACATGACTGAACCTGGGTCCATCTTCCATGTGGTTCCCCAAGTAGGAGTGGACCCTGAGCACAGAGCCAGAATTAAGCCCTGAACACAGCTCTGTGTAGCCCCAAACCTTTTCCCTCCACCACCCACCTCCCAAATCAGCTAAGTGAAATTCAGCATGTTCAGAGTCATTGAGGATTTTGATGAGATTCTCCTTCTCAGCTTCTCCCTGCCTGGTTCTTTTCCTCTTGTGGGTTTGTTCTGCCCACCCCACCTTCTGGGAAACAGTTTCTTTCTGGTCTCCAAGGAGCAGCTGAAAGAGGAGTAAGGCCTTTTTGAAAAGGAAGATAAAAGTGCTTCTCTATGCTCCCCCCATCACCCCACCCTCGGAACTTTAGGCAATGTGTTCATGGAAATGTATTCAGAAATCTTTGATAATATAGGGTCCAGATTTCATAAATGATATATATTATGTCTCTTTTTAATTTTGTTAGCTAGTGATTTTTTTTTGAAAAAACTAAATCTGAACAGAAGTAGCATAATGAAAATGCTGTGAATTAGCAGCCCTGACCTAACAGTTCATTGCTTGACAGAAACAAAGCCATAGCTGAGTCCTCTGTGCCCTGGGCATTGCAAGTTCCAAAGCTTGATTATGTCTGAGACTTGTTCAATCCAATGTGTCTCTCCAAGTAAGAACCTGGTTGTGACCAAGATATGTTCAATCCATGAGTCCCTCAAAGTTAGAACTCGGAGTCATTTAGAAATGAGGTCTAGATGGGGAGTGCTAAGAGTAGAATTTTAATAACATAAATCACGGAGGGGACAAGGTTATTTAAAGGTGGATAAGTTAGCATACAAAACAGAGGAAAAACTGATTTTATGCCAACAGATGAATTCTAGAGAATAGTTTGTAAGTCCCACTGAATTAAAAACAGACAAAAACTATACTTCATCAGCTTCCTCTCTCCACTCGGAGAGCTCATGGTTTCTTTTTGTTTTGCATCCATGTGAGTGACTGAAACAGTATTTGATGCAGCATTTTGTCTGCCAGGCAATAGCATGATATGTAGCTGATAGAGAGGTTTGTGCAAGCATTGGTGTGGGAGTGTCTATATTTCACTGTTAAACTCGAGGAAACCATTTACTAGCTGAGTCATGGTTAGGAGAAGGGAACGCAGTTCAGTGTAACAGTATAAAAGCAAATAGAGTAGCTTCAAATGTTTGCATCCTTTGAAATCCTTGATGAGTATGTCCTCCTGTTTTCTTCCAAATGCAACTGTATTAAACTAAAGTTCTTCTATGTACCTGTACATTTTATTTTTTCAACAAGCCTGATGTGTACATTTCTCTCAGGAAATGCTGAGGATTTGGGGACTCTTAGAGTTCAAATTAAAGTTTTGCTTGGCATTTATTATTGTTTCTAACTTTTGTTACCTCTCGCATCCCATTCACTTATGACTGGTGGGAATGAAATGTGTATTTAGACACCCAATCTTCTGATGAAGATGTGTTTAGACCTGTATTTACTTGAGTTTGAGTAAACACTAAGTTAGAGGTCAGAAAGCTTTTATTTGGGAGCCACACTCAGCAGTGCTCATGGCTTACCTCTGGCTCTGCACCTAAGAATCACTCCTGGTGGGCTCAGGGGACCATATTGGATGCCAGTGATCAAATCAAGGTCAGTTGTGTGCAAGACAAGCACCTTACCCACTGAACTATCACTCTGGCTCCAAGAGGTAAGAAGACTTTGGAATTTCAGGAAAACTATTTTCACTATATGAAGAAAAGGTCTCCCATCCAAGTAGGGCTGGAGCGATAGCACAGCGGTAGGGCATTCGACTTTCATGCGACTGACCCATGTTTGATTCCTCCGCCCCTCTCAGAGAGCCTGGCAAGCTACTGAGAGTATCAAGCCCACACGGCAGAGCCTGGCAAATACCCCGTGGCGTATTGGATATGCCAAAAACAGTAACAATAAGTCTCACAATGAGAGACGTTACTAGTGCCTGCTCAAACAAATCAATGAGCGACGGGATGACAGTGACAGTGAAGAGAAGGATTTAAGAGCCCTCTCTTATCAAACTGGACTGGAGTGTAGCACAGTGGGTAAGGCGTTTGACTTGCACATGGCCATCCCAGATTAGATTCCTCTGTCCATCTCAGAGAGCCCAGCAAGCTACCAAGAGTACTCTGCCCACACAGCAGAGCCTGGCAAGCTACCCATGGTGTATTAAATGTACCAAAAACAGTAACAACAAGTCTCACAATGGAGACGTTACTGGCGTCCGCTCGAGCAAATTGATGAACAACAGTGCTATCTATTAGAACCAGCTTGAAACTGGAGAGATAGTGTTTTTTAAAGAAATTGTAAAAATATACCAAAATATGTTCATGTGAGGTTTCATGATTGATATTACTAGAGAGATGCTTTTAGTCTGCAAGGTATAGAAATTTTGGTTACAAATGACTTGAAGATAAGGGGATTTGCCTCTTGAACTCACAGGAAATTCAGGGATAGAGTAGCTGTAGTGTTAGCTAACTCAGAAGCTCAAGGTCACCCATATCGACTCCAGTGTTGGCTTTCAGAAACTCTTTCTCCTTGCAGCCTGTTCTTAAAGATGGCTGCTCTTTTCAGAAGTTTGTTCCCATTGAGTTTCAAAATTCCACAAGCGAAGTTGCTTATAAACAAACAGAAAATCTATTTCTGTGGTTCTGGAGGCTGGGAAGTATATCTAAAGGTGCAAGTCTAGTAAGCACAATGGCCAGGATCAGACCCAACTTCACTTCCTGTCCCACTTGGCCGAGGGGGTGAGGGATCTCTCAACCTCTCCCAGAGGATTCTCAAAACCCTGCCTCCAGACACCCTCACATTGGGCTCTAGGGCGGTGGGGAGACAGGGCAGTGCGAAACTATTCAGGACCTCAACAGGTTTCTTATCCAGGGTGACTGACCCGTGTTCGAGGGGAGCCTTGAGGGGTTTTATTTTGGCTTATTTTTGTTTTGGAAAATGCAGTTATTCTCTGAAATAACTGCTCCTTCCACCCCCCTTCCTCAAAACACTATTTAGATATCTTTTCTTAAACCAAACTGTGATAGAAATCATTTTGAGTTAATTACTTAGATTTAAATGATTATTGTAAACTAACAGTTCCTCCCCGTATGTGGAGGGGCAGCAGCCTTCTCTGGGTCCACGCAAGCAGCGCTGGGCAGAGAGCACATCAGGGTTGTCTGGAAGAGAACGGAAAAGGGGGTCCTCACTGTGTAACAGCCAGCAGTTGCTACTAAAAACACCCCAATTCTGTATGTTAGGGCACTTTATGCTTTGAACAAAACCAGGCCCAACCTAAATTAACCAGCAGAAAAGTAATAACACCAGTAGCTGCAAAAATCTCTATTTGTTTTGGTATTGTAACCATGAAAGTTTTAATCCACTGGTGCTTGGGGATGGGATAGTGAACTGCAGAACAACTTTTCTGTTTTGGTTTTGGTTTGGGGGGCCACACCCAGGGATGCTCAAGGCTTTTACTGTCTCTGCATTCATAAATTACTCTTGACCCTGCTGGAGACTATATGAGATGCTTCGAATTGAATCCTAATTGGCCATGTACAAGACTCATGCTCAACCCACTCTACTATTTTTAACCTCTTTATTTATTTATTTATTTAGAGAATAAGCTTTAGAATAAATATGTGGTTGGAAGATGGCAGACTCATGTCCTAACAGCATTCACTTTGTCTGCAGGGTTATGAGGCAGAATTTTTTTTTTTTTTTTGCTTTTTGGGTCACACCCGGCGATGCTCAGAGGTTACTCCTGGCTTTGCACTCAGGAATTACTCCTGGCGGTGCTCGGGGGACCATATGGGATGCCAGGGATCAAACCCGGGTCGGCCGCGTGCAAGGCAAATGCCCTACCCGCTGTGCTATCGCTCCGGCCCCGCGAGGCAGAATTTTTATAGAAAGAAACGAGACAGGTAAGCACATTTTTGGAATGGATGAGTTCTAGACTAGTAGGCTCAGAATGAACAATAAAATCCTCTCAAGACTGGTCCTCTGAGGCACTCTGCCTTATCTACAGCCTAGACAAAGTAAATGTGAGCATTTTTTTTTTTTTTGGAGGAGGGGAAGGTAAACTAAAGAAAAACTTTCCTTAGCTTTGACTTTTGAGCACGGAGATTTGTTCTTGTCTAATAATCTTTGGTCTTATGCCAGGATCAGACATTGCCATACACATAGGCTTGGAACATTTTAGGGTTCTATCCCTATCACCCCAGTTAGTTCTGGGCTCTGCTCAGTTCTGCGGGTCAACTTCAGGCTTGTCTTCAGGCTGTCTTTGTGGGAGCAGCACCGAATGCATTCACCGCACTTTTTTTGCCCATATTGTAATGTCTCTAAATCAGTGGTGTGTATCCACCAGTCCAAAGAAATTTCCTGCAAATCTGTGAAAAACTTTCATTTTGTACTGTTCGATTTGAAAATGGATAAAACAGAATCCCATGATTAGTAATGCCTCTCATGCCTGCTTTGGTGGTCTGCAAAATATTTCTTCCTTCAGTTGAAAACCACTGATGGAGTGGAAGAGAGGACTCCTTTTCTGGTCAGGGTAGAAGACCACAGAAGTTCCCAGGAGCACAAACCAAATGTGTCTTTCTGAAAAAATGGCTCTACTGGGTTTACATCCTTTCTTAGGGCATCGCTGTGAGCAGGGGGTGAGATGCACGGATTTATCTTAGTCACAAGGGCTCTCACTGCCATCCAGGCTGATGCCTTTCCTGTTTATACTCAGAACATTGATTGGAGTTGAATATGCTTCAAGGAAAAGAGGGGATGGATAATGGGGAGGTAACGAGCTACTAATGTTTCATGTACAATTAAGTTGCAGATAAAGAAGCTGCGGCATGGATATCAAAATGCCCTATCCATTGACTAAACTTCAGCTCCCAAAGAGCTGTTCCTTCTACCACACCAAGTCTCCCCTGATCTCTTCTTAGAGTTAATTTATTATAGTCCTCCTTATGATTCCATTGAAGATTTTCCCATACTTAAAAACACATGTGTTTTCCTAGAGTGGTGTTTCCTTGATTCTACATTGGATTTTCCAGATTTAAGCATTATTTAAACTCTGTCTTTTGTTTTCTTTTTTCTCTTACTTTATTATTTTTTTTCTTTTTGGGTCACACCCAGAAATGTGCAGGGGTGACTCCTGGCTCTGCACTCAAGAATTACTCCTGGTGGTGCTCAGGAAACCATATGGGATGCAGAGGATTGAACCCGTGTCAGCCACGTTCAAAATAAACATCCTGGCTCCATTTAAACTCTATCTTATACTGAATGTCTTTTTGTGGCATTCACTCAACTTGTACTTTATGAACTGCAATAAATTTTACTCATTATCTGTCTGGGAGAAAGCCAGGATTAACTCTTCCACCTACAATAAACCCTTTCAACTTCATATTGCAGATCAAGAAGCGCCTACTTTATTATCTTATATTCATAAATGTTTTTATGAATTAAGCTTAATTTAATACTTCTGAATTAATCCTTGTGTGTTGGTGTGTAAAAATGATTATGATAATTTACAATCTGTTTGACATTTATTCTGCTTTGTATCTCTAAGGTAGTTACTGTCACTTGGCAGCTTGATTTGCAGAGGATGAGATCCAAAGAGAAGAAAACGTCACTTGTCATTTCCCTGGAGTGTTGCTATTTGTTTGGAAAATCAAGGACTCGGAGCTGATGAGGATTTAGTTTGCACCAACAGTTCTGCCTTTGGAAAGAAATTTCTACCATGGGGTGAGGAGAAAATCCAGCACACTGGACAGTGCGTCTTCACAGTTCCCAGAAAAGTGTGAATGTTTTACTTACTACAGGGAGAAACAGCAGCTGCATTTTGATTAGAGGTGCTTGGCAAATGCTCAGTGGAGTGGAAAGTCCATGTGCAACTGTTTCAGGACAGTTTGAACTTTGGTTGGGGTGAGAAACCACTTGCTTTGATATAGCTCATGTGTTAGAAGTGACAGTGGTGAGGACCCACTATTTGGCACGTTGTTTGCCAAGCACCACCCTTTCACCAATAGTCATTTGTGTGAACAGATGGAAGCAGATATGTCCCAGTGGGATATGTGGAAGGTTCTAGAGTCAGGTCTTGATTACCCTTCTGCTTTCCCCACCTCGTCCATCCTCAGTATCTGAAGACAATCACCAGAACCCCAAATGTTCCACAGAAGGTATGCTGAAAAATCTTTCAGCAGATAACCGGTAAAGAAATATTAGCCCAACATCATTTCTCCCCCATGGGGAGGAGGATATAGGCTCGTACAGCTACATAAGGTCTTTACTTTCCTGGAGCTCATATTTTGATAAGAGAAGAAAAAAAAGCAAGTGAACTAGGAAAGGAGATCATTGTGAAAAGGGATAGATGTCGGAAAGGATATAAATGAGATGATGGGATAACCAAAAACACTTGGTGAGCCTAGTAGAGGGAAGGGGATGAAGCATAGGGGTCATTGAATAGGGAACTTTAATTTATTTTAATTTAAAAAATGAAGTTTCACAGGTTTATGAGTATAAATGTTTATGCATTTTACCGTGGCATATTACCATACCATGCTCATCACCCAAGCACTCATCCTTCCACCACTCTCTTACCCTGTTAGCTCACTTGCATCCTTACTGAAGTCAGCTCAGATCTGTGGACTTAGCTGAAGGGTTTCCACTGGAAGTTGTCTAGTCCCTTGCTGTTGCTATTTATATCTTACCTAGGAGGGAATTCAAGATATCCATCTTTCTCTGTCTGACAGAGACTTAAACTAGGGCCTAAAGACCTGGAGGAGGAGGCAAGCTGGGTTTGTACAGAATGAGCAAGGCCAGTGTGGGGAAGACAGGAGGGCCAGGCCAGCAGTCTTGAGGGGAAGGTTGGGCTCTGGTGTTGACAGGAGGGAGGATCTCAGGTATTGCCACAGTTTCAGAGATGTTTGCACACCATTTCTCTAGCTGCTGGCTGGAGGGCGGGAAGGAGGAGAGCAGGCAAGAGGGTTTCCATCATGATGTTGGTGATGGCAAAGAAGGGAGAAAAGTGAGATCTTTTCTGTGTTTGAATTCAGCAGGACTTGCTGATGGAGTCAGTGGGGGTGAGAGGGAGAGAAAGGAAGGGATGAACCTTGGTTTTATATTTGAGCCACTGAATGTATGAAGGAGGTGATTTCCTTGAAAATATTGGAGTTAGAGGAGAAAGAGGCTGAGTGGAAATAATTTAAGATATATGAGATTTGGGCCAGAGACAACACTCCATGGACTGGAGTGCATATGAGAGGCCCAGATTTCATCCTTGATGCTACCTGGTTCCTCTGAGCCTCCCTCATCCCTTTCTTGCAGGACTGGAGAGCTGTTCACTGGCTTTCAGCGTTGTGTACAGCAAGGTCTGTGCTGGATTAAACAGAGGGAGCTATGGAACTTTACAAACATTATATAAAGCACATTTTTTACGATTAATTATCAAGACACTTTGCTATGTATGCTTATTTTAAACACCTTTATACCCAGGGTTGCATAAAAATTTTGCAGGTGAAAAGAAATTGCTAGTAGAAAGTTTATGAAGCCCTGCTGGAGACCAGTGCTCTGTAACCTCTGTATTGACCCTGGCTCCCTCTGACCTGGTTTCCTTCTTGTGGTGTCCCCCTATTTCACCAGTTGGCCCCGTATGTGCTTCTTAAGCCATTCCTGTGCTTCTTGCCAGTGGCCTTGTTGGAATATCCTGGGGCCCCAGAGGGAGCCATATAGCCCCCAGTTGAGAAATGCTGCTAAACTTAACCCATCACCCCCATTTTTGTGTCCACATACCCTACCTGTGCATAGGCCAGACCCCTTCCTACTTGGACTTGCCTTGGGAGTTGAAATTTTATGAAATCTTGATTACTTCACTACTCACAAAAAAAGTGCACTTAGCATTTTAACTTTCCCTGAAAATTTGTGTTTTAATAGAAAACTCAAAAATAAAAAACATTCATTCTTTTATAACCAAAGTAATAAATCCCTGACCTATGATGAGATACCTCCACTAATTAATTCTGGACTTTTCCTTATGATAATATTCGACTTTTGAGACTCTATTTCATACATCTCGTAAGTCTCAAATATTTGTTTGCTTTTGACTATACCCAGTGGTGCTTGGAGTTACTCCTGGCTCTGTGCAGAGGAAAACCTGCAGCTTGGGGCATTAAACTGGGTGTTTCTGTGTGCAAAGCATCCTTTGAGCTATCTCTCCAGCCAAGATTATTTTTTGCACTGAATGTAAGGGCAATAAAACCAACACCACCAAATACTCTAAGATTGACATTTCAGAAATTAATATTCTGTCCCAGAAAACAGTCTCCAGTCCAGAGACAAACATCTGGAACAACAAATTTTAGTTTAATTTACAGTGGAATTCAAAATACTTTAAAGTTCACTTTTATTGAGGAGACCAGATGCAATGCATTACAAACCATTTGCCTAATTCAAACCATAAAGAGAATTATCTCTCTTCCACATGACATCAGATTTAGTGGAGGGTCGATGCAACAATAACAAACTTTGCTTTTAAAAGATTGTGAAATTTCACCCAACAATTATGTCAGTGTTGCATGGATGTTCTGGTGTCTTTCTTTTTTAAGAAATCTTTACCTTTTTTATTTCTTTAAAATAAGTCATTACTTAGTTATTTTAAAGATTTTCCTCTCAGATTTTACTCTTAAGAAGACCACAACATATATGCAACACAAATATGTACTCCAAGAGAAGAAACTACTTTCATAAATTTGGTTGGGAGAACTATCTGGAGAAATGGGAAAGTGTATATAATTACGACATGCAGCCATCCTTGGTACCAAAAATAGATTTTTCTAAGGTAAATGGTATTATATCTTTAAAAGAGATGCTTTTTAAGAAAGGATTTTTGACACTCTAGGTAATTTAGATTTAAATAAAAATCTCCCATGATGCTGTAGTTAGTAGGGGTATTCTTCTATCAACTTTGATACTAATTTGGGAATTCTTCCTCTTATTGATAGACCATCAACACAGAAGCCAAGCATATGCCTGCCTTTTCCAAGGTGTGTTGGCAGGTGATGGCATAAACTTTCCAAGTGGTGCCTGCACCACCAGACATCAAACTAGGGTTCTTCTGATACAAAGCATGTGTCCCTCATACCTGTGCCACCTCCATTGTCTATCTGCATCCACCTGAAAGTTTTAGTGGAACATACAGCACACAAAAAAAACACACAGTGGGCCCTTAAAAATGTCAAATAAAAGTATAAAAACAAAATGAAATGCTGAATTTTCCCTTCACCCAATCCACCCCTTTGTCTTTTCTTTTGCTTAGACTTGCAGCAGAAACCATTGTTTCATAAAATTCACTAATTCATTGATGTCAATACATTTTGATATATCTGGCATTGTGTCAGTAATTGCAGGAATTTCAGTAAGGAAGTGTAAACACATACACACATATATACATATAACTCAATTCCACTTTGTATTGATGGAGGTAATATAAGCAAGTCAGTGAAATTAAAACAATGGTGAACATGAATAATTTGGTAAATTTTATGGAAACTTAAGAGAAAGGATAATAGGCATGGACACGAGGTGATAATATTTTATAAAATACCAAGACCATGAGTATTTTCATTTAACTATGAATAAATTAACCAACTTGGGATAGTCCATTTTGACTGGAACTGGTCTATAGTGTTTAACTGAATCAATCGAATAAGAGCTGTTCTAAAAATTGATGGTTCAAGTATTTGAGATGAACTGGCACTTAGGAAAAATACCTGTAGTAAAAATGTATTATACATAATGAAAGAGCATCTCTATTTTATGTTATTGCACAGAGGGTAGGGCATTTGCCTTGCACTCGGCCTAACCGGATTCGATTCCTCCGTACCTCTTGGAGAGCCCCACCCTCACGGCAGAGCCTGGCAAGCTCCCAGTGGTGTATTCGATATGCCAAAAACAGTAACAAGTCTCACAATAGAGATGTTACTGGTGCCCGCTTGAGAAAATCGGCAAATAACAGGACGACTGAAATTAATTTTAATACTCTTAGTTAGAGATTGTGCACAGTCTGAGATGCTTGGGCAATGGGAAGGAAGTAGTGAGCCATAGAAAGAGAATATGGGCCGCAGAAAAGGGGGCCTGGTTTACAGAAAAGCTATCTGGGTTCCATACAGTGTAGATACATAGAACTAAAAAAAAAAAAGGCATGGCTGTAGGAAGAGATTTTCCCTCTATCAGGAATAGTCGCTTTCAAGAAGAGGTTTGTTAAACCTGCCCTATTACCAGAATAATCTGGGAAAGTTAAAATGTGATAAACATTTTGCTTAATCTCATAATTAAAAAATAATATATCCAGTGCATTTAAAACACAAGTTGCAAATGTTGCCCACTCTGTAAACCAACATAAGATATTATCCTACATATATGCTTATAGTTTTTAGGTAGTCAATGACAAAATTTTAGAACATAGGCATGGCATGCATCACTAGAAAAACTGCATTGGATTTTTATAAAGGTGACTTTTTTTAGTTAGAAAATAAGATATTGGTTTAGATAATTACACAATACTTTTGTTCTCTTTTGCCTTTGATAAGTAAATGTAGAACATCTTTGTTCATTCTGATGTTTTTTACCATCTGTTGATAGATAGCTTTCCTGTAAATTATATGTTGGTTGCTCAATTCCTGGCATGTTTATATGGTAAAACATAAACAAATAACTGCATTAAAAATTGAATAATCCACCCCATCCAAGTCTGTATAGCATTTTGTACTGTTCAGTGATAATCTGGAAGGGGTATGTGTGGTGGGGTGGCACAGAACATAAAGAGCTGAATCGTTTGTGTTCTTTATTTATATAAATCATTTCTAGTGGGCCTGAGGAAGGGCCAGTCTCCAGACCTTTCATTTCTTCACAGAATAGGATTCTCCTACATTCTGACTGGGACTCTTCACTATGTAAAACTTCAGCTTCCTAAAACACCATTCTTTCTAGAATTACTCACACTTCCTCTGTTTACACCCTGCATGACCATTACCACCTCTACAGACTCATCAGGGAGGGATAAGGATCCAATGTAAACTTAATTTCTTAGCAGTGAACCATGTGGGTGAGAACAGGAAATCCAAATCTCTTTATGAAGAATTGTGGGTTCAGGGGAATTGTTTCAAGGCATTTCAGTAAGTAGATCTCACATGAAAGTGGTAATTAATAGATCACGATGGTGTGTGAAAAATCTCTAGCCAACAGAATCTAGGTCTTTTTATGCAGAGAAAGATTCTGGAGGCAAAATTACAAATAGAATGAGGTATTAAATGACTGTGCCACACAACTGGCTTTGCTAGTGTCCCATGTGGAACGCAGTGATATTTTTACTGAGACACTCATTGCACTTTGGAATGGAAGATGGTGACTTTGCCTGTATTTCTCATCCACAAAAGTGCTCCCGATTCCAGATCAGACTGTTTTCACAAGGATGCCAAATGTAGAGTATGTATGACTCTCTTTTATAGAGGATTAATGGAGGCTAAGGGACTTATTTGAGTTCAGTGCAGTAGAAAGTGGAAAATTAAGTCTGGATAGATAACTCAATGGACTGAGTTTTGCAAAACATGAGAAGGCTTTGGTTCAGTTCCTGGTATTGCCCCCAAGTATGAAGCTGGGAGTGGTCCCCAAGCAACCCAGAGTATGGCTCCAAAATCAAAAGAAATTAAAAAAATGAAATCAGGAAATTAGGACTAAATTATAATTCTGACTCAAAAGTCTCCTGCAGTACCTCTGTCAGAGCAGAACTAATCTTGCTCAGTCACATAGGCTGTCTCAAGGCAAAAAGGTCAACAACATATTAAAGCAGGAGGGAAATGTAGAAGAATCAGATCAGAGAGGCTGAAGAGAAAGTACAGTGGTTAGGGCATTTACCTTGCACACTGCTGACCTGTGTTCAGTCCCTTAAATCCCATCTGGTTCTCAAGCACTGCCAGAAGTAACCCCTGAGCATCACTAGGTGTGCTCCCCCACCAAAAGTGGGGGGTGTTAACATTCAAAGAGAGAAAAAGTGACTCAGAAATGCAGTCAACTTGTGGGTGGGTGGAAAGAACTGGATGCATAGTTTGGAATGCTCATGCTCCAAACAAATGCCAGCACTCAGCTGGAGGAGATCTCTCAAGATATAGAGACGCCCCACTTATTGTCATTGAGGCTGTCTCAGGAAGCTAGAGTCCACAGGGTCAGAGGAATGGGACCTGAGGAGGCTGAGGGCAACCCCTCCTGGATTTATGGGAAGAGGGCTGGGAAACACCTCAGGTTAGAGATGCAGGAGACTTCGAGGAGGCCACCTCCCAGCTCTTTCTTCATTTAGGTGTGGTGTGGCAAGAACCCAAGAATTCTCAATCCGCTGAACATGTCCTGGAATGTCCCTGAGTTGAATTGAGGATACTGTTCCTGAGACAGCTTGGGCTAAAGTCTCTGTGATGTAATCCTGGAGCCAGGATGGAGAGTGAACCTTTGACTGGGACAGTAGATGAAGATGGGGGCACAGAACTAGATTGTACTTTGCAAAACTAACTACTGAGCCCTGACCACATCAAGGCAATGAGACAAAGTATCATCAGCTGACATTGCACCAGGGGCAGTTTCTGGGTGTGACTGCCAAGCTACTGGACAATGGGGGATCTGGGTGCAGGAGGCCCAGTCCCAATCCAAGCAGGCTTGGAGATCTCAGCCATGGGTCCTGCATACCTGGGTTTTCTGCCGGTTCCTTCATGCATGAGACTTGTCTGAGCATGTGGAGAGTGGCCTTGAGCTTGGTTGCAGCTGGGTTCTGGAGGTTTTTGGCTGCCAAGGCTCTGCTTGGGATGGGGAGGGAAACTCAACCCACCTCCCTCTGAGGGGGCCCCAGTGAAGACAGCCTGGCATGGGGGCAGGAGGTTCTGCAGAACACTTAGGTATACAGAGAAAATTTCCATCGAAAATAATGCATGAGAAACTTGAATATTCATTCAAATTACTCCCATATCATGAATTTAGACTTTATTTTGGTGGGGGGGGGACCAAAAGCTGAAGCCTGGAACTGTTTAGAATTACTATGGCTTTTATTTCACTAGTGTTCATGAGTAACTGGTTTAAAGCATGAAAGAACTTTTAAAAAATAAAAAGGCAAAAAAAGTGCTTGCCTTAGTAGTCTCTTGAATGGAAAATACTACCAAAAGAATAAAAGAGAAATAAAAATTTTAGCTCATACACCTGGGGCTGGAGTGATAGCATAGTGGGTAGGGCATTTGCCTTACACACGGCTGACCCAGGTTCAATTCCTTTGCCCCTGTCGGAGAGCCCGGCAAACTACCGAAAGTATCCTGCCCACATGGCAGAGCCTGGCAAGCTACCCGTGGCATACTCTGATAATGTCAAAAACAGTAACAACAAGTCTCAACGTTGGAGAAGTTACTGGTGCCCGCTTGAGCAAATTTATGAGCAATGGGGTGACAGTGACAGTTACAGCTGATACACCTGAAGCAAGAGTAGTTGGAGATCATTTAACCTGGGTATTCCTTTTACTCACCTTCAAGTGAATAAAGGAAAGCATTTAGATACACAATATAAGAAGTCATCATTTCTAACTGGTTGTTGGTGGAAAAAACTTAGAGCATCATTCTAGGTGCATCATTCTGATCTCGAGATGCTGTTTGAGTTTATATACTTGATCCAGAGTCAAGGGCATCTGATAATTCAACACAATTATTTCATCAAGTCTCTAAAGGGTCAGAAGTTTGATTATGCTATTCTTTTCATTGAGCTTGTGAGTTCTGTGAATTGCCTCTGTTTTTTTCCCTCTGTCTGGAAGATTCTCATTGTTAATATGTTAAATATTTAATTGCCCACAGCTGGAAGTTTCCTTCAATGAGATTCTTTTCTGCATTTATACTGTTGATCATCCTGTGTGAAATTCCATAACAGCCTTCATTTAACTCTCCTAGAGTACTTGAAAAATCACCACTTTGGAGACATGGATATGCCCATAAGAGATATTTTTCTTTCTTTTTGGCATGTGAGCATACTCTTATTATTAACGTAGGCACCATTAAAATATTTTTAAATCATTTGCATTGTTTCAGAATTAAAATTCCATCTTGATTCAAGTTTGAAAGCTTTGATCTCAATTTAAAATTAGTCATTAGTTTTTCTGTTTTCATAAGAAGTTGCTTTATTCGGTTCTAATTTTTAATTTTTAAAATCAGAGGGTATTCTCTGGCTGTTGGAGAGTTTCCAATCCTGATCCATTTGAAAAGTGATAAGTTAGCCGCTTTTCTTTCCAGACGGATTTAAGAAATCACTATGACTTCAGGTATTGTTACTTTTTTCATTGTGAAGTTAAGTCTCTTAACATCTTTTTCTGAATTTGCCTTTGGTTTTTGATGTAAAGCTTTTGATGTAAAGCTTCCATGGGAGCCTCTGCGTTGAAAATGACAACTCTCTAAGGAATCTGCCTCACCATCCCCACATGAGATCCATGTTCTTTTGGTTGAGAAGCATGACGGTCATTTACATGATCAGAGTCCTCCACACACATTTGTTAGTTTCCTCTTCCAAGCAGAGAGGCGAGGGTTCCCTGTGAAGTAGGAAACCTTCAATCAGGAGATAGTACAAATGGATTCCAAGTTCACTTTTCTACCATTGTTTGGAGATGGCATTTTGTTCTGGCGATGGAAAGTAATTTCACTGAGTGCTAAATCTCATGACAGCTAGCGACACAGGCTCTTGGGGGATGTTTGTCTATTCTGCTGTGTGAAGTGTTCCCCAGATTCTGGACAAAGAACACCCTTCTTCCTCACCCGTCAGACCTGTGTATGCATGACTGACAGGCTCACTGGGTGGGG
This sequence comes from Sorex araneus, assembly GCF_027595985.1. Classification (NCBI taxonomy): domain Eukaryota; kingdom Metazoa; phylum Chordata; class Mammalia; order Eulipotyphla; family Soricidae; genus Sorex; species Sorex araneus. Next base: position 42,358,512 of record NC_073307.1, on the reverse strand, counting down.
ATTAGGGTTAGCGAAGGCACCTGTGAAATGAATCCGTCTGTCCCCAGCAGGAATTTTAGAGTACCTAACAAACACCAGTGGGTTCCAGTGATGAATGAGGGGCAGACTTTCAGAATAGGTGCTTCTTCGGGTGAGAGAGTTCACCCATGTGGAACTATTTTGCTGTATAAGAGTTAATATCTGTTAAGACATTATCCATCTAAGGGCTTTGTATTCTTACGAATGTAATATCCCACTCCACAACCCGTACTTTTGGCAAGGGGTTTGTTGCACAGGAGGGAGGGACTCAGAAATGATATAACCGCGTGTAAACTCAGTAAGAAGGGTTTCCTCTCTAAAATGGAAGGTTGAGTCTCTTTATCTTTCCAAAGGAGAAGATGGAACTGAAATCTGCATATTTTGGGGCTGGGGATATTGCTCTGTGGTAGTGTACTTGCCTTGCACAGGTGAAGCCCTGGGTTTGATCTCTGACACTGCGAAAATATACATATACATACAGATATGTATATGTATGTTTATTATATATGTACATATATGATGATATTTGCTTCCATTTATTTACTGTGCCTTCCTTGATAATGTCTCTACACAACCTTTTTCTTTTTATCAGTGTCCTTCATAGCTACTTGAGAAGCCTCTGCAGTCAAGGGGACGATTCTCAGGATTGGCGGTCTCTCTCATATTATACAGGTGGTTTATACGCTTTTAATAAACTTCTTGCTTTTTCCTTTTATCAGTGTTTGATGTATATGGAATGATTTCTCCAGTGTCACAAGAAACCAGAGGTATGAGATTATTTCCCGTTGCCTTGACAGCCTCGATGATCCTACTATGTCTTTCTCCTGGGGTCTTTACAGAAATAGCTGCAAATAGTAGCTGCCCAAGTCATTGGTGAGTGGCTAAGGTGCTAGGAGAATCCGGACTTCGGAGCATCCCTTAATCTGCTGAGTTGGCTCTAGATCAGGCCAGACTTTGTCCCTTTCTGCTTAAAAATGCTGAGGGTGCCTGTGAGCCTCAGGTCTGCAAGAAGCCTAGACTCTGTATGCACCACCATTTCTGCTCTGATCCCATAAGCTTATTGCTAATTCTCTTACATTTGATTCCCCAGGATGCATTGCTTTCTTCTCCTTTCATTGGACATACTCTTTCATAGACCTCATTTAGATCAAAATCACCCAAATTAGAGCCCTTTCTCCTTTCAATTCATCCACTTGCCAAATATTTATTTAGACCAACACTTGTCAGTCTTCCCATGTCCTTCATCTACTTTGTAACAGGTGGTTTTACAAAAGTAGTGGTGGTTTAGGAACTTGTGGGGCGATGAAGGAAACACCAGAAACTGTGAGCTCTAAAAGGAGAATGTGGGGTGGCTATGCAAGACATCACAGAACCTTGGGAATAAGGAAGGATAATGGGAAAAACAGGGGATCCAGATGCTGAACTGGCCAGGGTGGGGAGCTCCAGGATCCATATATGTGGTCAGGCACCTTTCTAGATGTGGCGTCAATAATAAGGTCATTGTTCTTTCCTCCTCTTCTTGCCTCTCCTGCAATACTTGCACATTACAGACACTTAATTCACCACCCCTCCAGGAAGAAATTGTTGCAGGACCAATGATGGCTGGTTTCTGTGTCTGTCCATGCTTCCCAGGATCTTCGATATATTCAAGATTGAAAATATTGGGTAATAAAGATGCTCAGACTCAGAGTTAAAAAATAGAAAAGTTTACTGGCAAGTAGATATGAAATAAACTTTCCAAATGGGGGGTGAGGGGACTTATTATGGGACTAAGTTAACTATAACTAGTTGTGTGGGTTTTTTTTTTAATAGGAAAACTGTGTCTTTGTATGACTTATCAAGTGACAAAAATGTTAGAGAATGTAAGGATTTTATAGAGCAGTCAGGCTAGTTTATGGCCTATTTCACCATTTGCCTAAGTATTGCCCATTATCTCAGTTTCCTCTAAGCCTCAGGTATTGATCTTGTGAAATTCTTAACTTCCCATTCTCAGAAATAGCCCAGGAATTTGCGGGAATGTTTCAACTGTGGGATGGAGAAGGCTTAAATGGAACTGCTCACAGCAGCTAGCAAGGCAGAGCTAAGACTTCCTTTTTCAAAATGAATCAGATATACTGATACTGAGCATCTAGAAAAATATAAATCAAAGAAACTGAAATTACATTGTGGTTCATAGAGAAGGGTCTGGGTTCACTGAACCTTTGGGGGGGGGCTCGGCACAACTGATAAGGGCTGCATCACTATCACAAGCTGAATGTTCTGTGGCTTTGGCAATAATAAGTTTTGAAGAGCTGTTGAAATCTTGAAGCCTGGTTCTCCCTGTTCTTCTTCACTGCATTTTGATTTGCTTTAATGTCTAACCCTTCAAGATATTAAGGCTCCTGGGCCATAGAGATAATAGAGCGCTATCTCTTGCCTGGCACTTGATTGACCCAGGTTCAATCCACAGCACCCCATATGATCCCTGGAGCACCACCAAAAGTAATTCCTGAGCTCAGAGCCACAAGTGACTCCTGAGCATTTCTGGTTATGGCCCAACCTCCATTATTCACCCCTGCCTCCTGCCACGCCCCTCAAGATACTGAGGCTCTGTCTCCATCTAATGCTTTAGATTTTAGAGCTCCTGGTGAATTGTGGTTGAGCAGGCTCTGTTGTGAAAAAGTTTAGGTCTGAGTGATCCATAAAATAAGCTTTACTCAATGGCGAAAAGAACAATCATTTAGATATTGCTTTCATTTAGAATCATTTAGAATCTAAACAATCATTTAGAAATACTTAAACAATGATGCAGTTGGGCAGATAATAGGGATATTAATTCTGTACAATTTTTACAGTACCCAGTGGCTTGCAGTTTATCCGTGAAATGTGAGCCTCAAACTCTCCTGTTTGAAAATGGATGTTAGCCTCCCATCAGAATTCTCCATCTCCAGCTGTTCAGGACAGAGTGATTCTGGAAGGCGACTTGGCCAGTTAGCTCTGGAGCTAGGTTTCAAATTCTGGGGTCTGCATTTTGGTGTTTTTGCATTTTGCAAAGCCAATAGACAAGACTGAGTCCAGTGCATTAGAGATAAGTTTATGACTTGAGCAATGGGGGACACAGAAACTTGTGTTTGAAGGCATGGTTGGTCTCCCAGAACTTTTGATGAAGACGGCACTGGTAAGAAGTCAGGAATTGGGGCTCTGCCCACTGATTGGTGAAATCAGTTGGTGAAAAGATCTGGCTTTCATGCTCCAGATGCCCGAAGTGGCATTCATGCCACCGTCAAGCCCCAAGTCAGCTGCACAAAGCTGCAGGTGAGATTTAAAATGGGTGGAAAATGCCTCCCCATGGCAGAGGTCCTGGTGTGCCAATGGGCTTGTGGTGATTGTCAAAGTGACCACTTTGAAGGATCATGCACAACTTCACACCCTTGATTCAGGCCATTAGTGACCTCCAACTGGTGTCTGCAGGAAGAGTTCCTGCCAGGGCTTGGAAGCAACACAAGCTAATCCTTAGCTTTTCAAACTGGCTTGTGACCCCAGCCTGGTATCACATACAACTGAATGTGGAGATTCTAGGCAAATTTGGCAACAGTGAAAGACTTCCAAGCAGGCACCAAGGCCCCCAAATTCTAAATCAACTGCATAGTGAATGTGAGGTGCTTCTGGCAGTGCTTACCCCTTATGCCTTTCTCTGCATAAAATAGAGGGGGATGTTGAAGCAATCCTGCAATAGTCCTGTAATAGATCCAATTCTGCGCCAGTTTTCACCCTTTCCGGTTACTCCCTTACTGGGAAGCCTGGAGGAGTGGGTCTTTGTCAACTCCTTTCTCTAGGGCCCCAGATACCTACCACGCCAGGCCCTCCAATACTGTCATCTTTCGCAGCCTGAACACTGATGAGAGAAGGAAAGAGACAAGTCTTGCAATATAGCTTCGGCATTGTTTAGGGACAGTGGGGAGGCATACAGTAAATAGTTATGGGCGCTGCTGCGGGTTCTCTTTGGGCACTTCTGGGACCAACCATGAGGGCAGATGCCAGTGACAGCTGCTCTGCAAGCCAGCTTGCTAAGCAGGTTTGTGGACTGTGGCTTCCTGCAGACTTTCTGTGAAGTCCAGCTTCCTGCAGTCCTCCCTACAACCTTCTATAAAGTCCAGGCCTGGACTGATCCACGGCTCAAGCCTCTACTTGAATACCGTTCTCTGCAGATGCCCACAGCCAGGAGAACTCCAGAAGGTGGTGGGTTGAACTGAAAAAGCTGTTGGCTCCTAGAGATGACCTGGCCAGCAGGGTAACACCCTGGCGTTAGTGTGATCAGAGGTGCCCTGGTTGGATCCTGATTTCTCATAACCATGCAGAGAATAGCAAGGAGGAAGGAAGGTGAATCAGGCCTCAGACATCGAAGTCTTTTCAAATGGAAATCGCTAAGAAAATGACTGAACTGGGCTTGTATCTCCTGCCTATTTCTCTTTATTGGGTTTGTGCAGCCTGCTGAAGAGCTGAACAGCATGATGGAATTTTATGGCTGCATTTGTTCAACCTTTGCTGTTCAAAGTTCCATGAGGGTAATGTGGTTCATGCAGAACCAAAATTTAAGTAATGGTTGATTAGTGGGAAAATGAACCTTGACTGTTGAGGCATTCCTTTCATGGAAATGAGTCCTTGTGCATGGAAGAACTTTTTCTTTCTATCTTTTATTTTGTTGTTGCAGTGCCGAAGGCATGTTGTTTTAAGAATTTTTGAGGCCACGGAACACACCTTCAGAGTTTATTCATTTATTTGGGGTTGTCTTTGGGGTGTGTGGGGGATGAAGTCACATTTGGCAGTGTTCAGGGTTTATTCCTGACTCTGTGCTTGGAGTCATTTCTGGTGGTGCTCTGGGATCCAGATGTTCCATATGCAAAGTAGGTGCTCCAGTCCATGAAGATATCTCTCCTGTCCAATCTTCAGGGCTCGTGAGCAGCAAGCAGCATCACAGCACAGCACCACACCATTTTTATAAGGTGCCTTGAGCATTTTTGTAAAATAAGATGTCAATGATACCTTCTGGTCTGTCTCTGTGCCCCCCTCTATTCAAATGGTGATTGAGTGCTTCAGTTGGGAGTTGGGATAAGGTTAACTGTGATGCCCCCAAAGCCCCTGACAAAAGGGCAGTGTGTGTGTGTGTGTGTGTGTGCGTGTGTGTGTGTTGGGCGGGGGCATAGCTCTTTTTGTAACTTTTGTGCAGAGAGCCAAATTAGGAATCATTGAAAGGAAAAAAAATGCATTTGGTAATTAAAATTTTGCTCTAAGAACAGGGAAGCAGCAGTCAAATTTTTCACCTGCCCCTGTTTTGAAGGAAACCACTGAGTGACTTAGAGCCAAGCCAGAATCCTGAGAGCTATAGGTTTGTAACTTGTTAATGGAGGGCATTGCAGTGAAAGAAGACAGACATGGGAGTCCGGTGTCCCATTCAGATCTCTCAGATTTTACCCTCCAGAAATTTGCTCTTCTCTGTACAAATCAGCCTTTCCCTTCTTTGAATTTCCACTTTGGGGTGTGTGTGTGTGTGTGTGTGTGTGTGTGTGTGTGTGTGTGTGTGTGTGTGTGTGTTGCTGGGGATCCAACCTGGAGCATCTTAGATGTAAAATAATTTCTGACTCTTGCTTTGTGGTTCAGAACTACAACAATTGGCCCCTCACTGGGAACTTGTGAGTGTCTTTCTTAAATATTATTCCTCTGGAATCAGACATGCTAGAAAGCGTTCAGCAAGGTATCTGATTCAGCTACACGTTAATGTTGGAGAACAGTCGATATCTGGCTTTCTTTGAAAATTATTTTTATTTTGCTTTCGGGCCACACAGTGTTGTTCAGATCTTTCTCTTAGCTCTGTGCACAAGGATCATTTCTGGCAGGACTCAGAGACCATATAAAGTGTCAGGGGTGAGACCTGGGTTAACCACATACAAGCACCTTATATGTAGCTGTTTTATCTCCCCACTCCATCAGGTTATTAGTATATGTGGTTCTTCACATATTTTGAGTAGGAATGGGATCTAACCAAAGTTATATGTCCTATGGTTGTGAAATAAATGCTGAAAAATAAGTTTTCAATTTGAGTGCATGATACTGAGTACACTAGAATCTTGAGATGCATATGTAGGAGCTGGAGCTCAGTGGACTGGGGTACATGCTTTGGAGGACCAGGTTCTGTCCCCAGCACTGAATAATCCTTGAGCTGGAAATAGTCCCTGAGCACCTATATGTGTGACTTCTCAAGGCCCTAAAATTTCAAGCCTAAACTCCCCAAAGAAAATGCCCTGTCTCCCCAAATGAAGGCTGGACAGATACTGTTGATGTTCAAGGACCCTCATTTTGCTATCTGGCCCCCCAGGCACCATGGTGTGTAGTCCTGGGGGCCCCCAGCCACCACTAGGGAAGATGGGGCAGCTGCCAGTACAGTTGACCCTGAGCAACTCAATGTCACTGGGCTCAAGAATTGGACTATTGGACTCAGTGGGTGTGGGATCTCTGGGGGAGGCCCAAGAACATTTTGCTTTTTGGCCACTTCTGGAGAAGCCCCTGCTCCTCTCTCCCTCCCAAAATTTATCCAAGTTGAGGGCAGGGAGAAAGTCTAAAGGCGTGACACTCATGTCTGACACTGTATTCGCCGCCTCCAGCATCAGTTGGGTATTGCCCTGCGGGACCTCTAAATAGTTCTGGGATGGCTTTGATCTACCAGGCAGTGCTCAGAGATCATGCCTGGCAGTGCTTAGGGGACTCTAAGTGGTACAAGTTGTTGAGCTGGAGTTGGCTGCATGCAAGGCAAACACCTTAGTGCCTGTACTATCTCTTTGGCAGCTTGAGTGGCTCCTATTTAGATAAATAAATAAATGAAATATATAAAATATATATTACAGTAGGGTCTTTTACCAAAACTATAAACCATTTGGTGAGAGAATTAAAATAATTTCTGTCTTGGTCAACAGTAACTTTCTTCCCTTTTCTTCTCCCAATTGTTCCCTTTCTCCTGACAAGAATATGAATACAATTTTAAAATTTTCTGCACTTGAATTTTTGCCTCCCCACTAGTTATTTTCTCACTGTTCAATGCTGTACATTACGGAGCTGGGAGATGGAGACCACAGGTTACCATAAACACTCCCTCCTGCAAAGCATCCCTGAAGCAAGGGAAAACAAAACAAAGAGAACAAAAACAAGTAATGATGCTTTTGCTATCTTGATACCATACGTTATAGCCTGATCACACAGCTAATTATTAAAGCATGATAAACACATTTTTTTCAAAGAGACGAGGAAAAGTGCATTTTCTAGTTTACCTTCTGTTTCCACTGAGCTACATTTCAGCAGATAGCTTGGGATTTGGGCTAGACAGGTACAATGATGGTCCGTGTACTTAAGTAGCCACAACACCTGGGTTTACTAGAGTCAAGCCCCCAGAGACCAGCTCCTGCTCTGAGCTTACACGGAAAGCCTGAGAGTTATCTCTCAGAACTAGACCAGAAACCAAAGACTTCTAGAACTGGGAAGAAAACACCCATAGCAATTTAGATATGCTTTGCGTTGCAAAGAGTTGACATGTGTTACATGTTTTTAATTTATTCAAAGGTTATCTCTTTAGTTCAAAAGACCCCCCAGCCAGCAGTAATTTAGCATGTTCTTCCCTGCTGGCAACTTTTTGGTTTATGTGCTGCATTTAGGAGCACTGACCTGTAATCTGAGGTTACTCAAGATTTAACAAGGTCATACTCATAACAGAGAAAACATCAGTGCCCAACAATTAGTTATTTTTTAAAGTGATGAATGGCAATATCAGAGGCTGAGTTGGTTTTGTAGAGCATGCAAAATTTATTCATGAATAGATCTGGGAGGAGACTTGAGTAAATACTGCACAGTCACAAGACATGGGATAACTTTACAATTCGGATGGCATTTCTTGGAGTTGCCATGAAGGGATCTTCACATTTTGTGAAATGAGTCAGAGGCACCAGGACGGAAATGATGAAAACCCATTTTACTTTTAAAAATCAAACACATGAGACTTAAAACACACACACACACACACACACACACACATGCACATGCAGGCACACACACACAACAAATACAAAAATCACCCGAAAGCAGCAGTGGGAGAGATGGCAATTTCAAAGATTACTCAAGGGGTGTTATTCTCAGCTTCAAACATCTCCATGAGAATTTCTTGAGTATACTGTGGAAGTTGTGAGAGTGAATAATCAAACTGCAAAGAATGACAAGACCACTTCACTTAAATAAAGTATAGTCAAATAAAAAATGCTCAGGCATTATTTTCTTCTTGGTCATCTTGCTATCAGTCAGCTCTATTCGGCTAATGGGGGCTAGGGGTGGGGCAGAGGGGAGAGTCAGGGGACATATGTTCTTCCTCTAGTTCTACATCGGGACTAATAAGTTACCACATGAGGTCTTGGACAACTGGAAAATGTTTTGTCTTTTCCTTTTTGTATCTTCATCCCACACTCTGTTCAGATTTCATTAAGTACTGAACGTTCCTCTGCTTAATGAAGTCACCTCTTTCTGCTCAGTGGGCTCTCCTACGCCCCTTGCACAGATTCATACTCCCCCTTAGCTCTGTTCCATTAACTTGACTTTCTGAGATTATGGGTCAGAAAGGAAAGTTTCATGGTTCAGCATCAGTCAATTTGTTCCTTCTTCCCTTCCTCATGCAAAAACTCTTTCAGGGCAGAGTATTGCCATTGTTCCTTATATGAATCTTTTGGGCTACTTCTTTGGCAAAAAATTATCAACTAGGTTTCTATCACTCAGAGGCGGTGATAAAGTTAATTATGTTGAGTGTGAAGATGGGTAGATTCGGTGTCTTTGGTGTTATCTGGCTGCTGTGTGGCAGCTGCACCCTTCTCATTCCCTGATTCCTTTTCCCCACCCCTTTACCAATCCCCAATTTCCGAATTGATGTGTTTTGTTCATGGAATAAAGCAACCATGCAGTGTCCTGGGGGAAGTGCCAGGTTACCTACTCTACAGTGCACTGCAACCCCCAAAGGGTGGGGTGGGAACAGCAGTAGAAGGTCTGCTCTCAAGTTGTGTCCCTCTGGACAGACTAAACCAGAGCCTTCAGCAGTGATGGGAGAGGAGGAACTTTTAAGGGGAAAAAGGTTGGTGACCACTGCTGTGTGTCCCCCAAAAAAAGCTGCTTCCCTGACACCTCCACACATTGGCTCCTCATAGCAAAGCGGCTGGGACATGGATGCTGAGAGAGTCAGCTTCTTAAATATGTGAGGGTTTTCTCCTCTCTCTGGAAAATAGCTCACTTAATGCTGCAGATGAGAACGTTGCCATCTCCTTCCAGATGAGAGAAGCCAGGGCACGCCATGCATTTCATAGGGATGCTGAACATTGCCTGAGCTGCTGAAACAGGTCAACACGCAACACGACTCTAAATCAATTTATTTTGAGTCAAGTGGTTTTATTATCAGATTTGTTGGACAACTCTCAAGTGTGAGGATAAAAATTTCTGCATAGCTTCTACTTCCGAGAAATGCAGTTCTTGCTTAGTCTTGACTTTTTCTTTTTTTGGTTATACCTCAGAAATGCATTGTTTGAGGGGTCAGGACTGTTTTACTGTGGAGTATTTGTTATCTTAAGGTTACTTCCTCATTCTTGAAATCTCATCTTCAAGGAATTAGCTGGTACTGTTCCCAGTTGCTTGTCAGGCTGGAGGTCATCATGTTTTTCCTTAGTAATTGAGTTCGTGATTCGTGGGTCACTGCTCCTTGAGAGGTGAGCCCCTCCTCGCCGAGAGGGATGGGACTGATGGCACCAGGATGACCTGCAGAGCCAACCATGAGCTGCTTTCCAATTGTGAAGAGTGACTGCATCTCTGCTCTGGAAATTTCCATCTCGTCTCCTCTGGCCTTTCTTTCTGTCCCTTATATCACTCTTCCTAGACAATCTGCTTGGCCATTAGAAATTGTTTTATAAGGACTGGCTTACAAATGTGCCAGAATTCTTTCTACAGGATATGTTCCAACACAGTGAAACCATCAGAGAAAAAATCTCCAGGATGGAAAAACCATTTTTAAGCCTAACACTAGCCAGCAACACTGGGAAATAAAACAGCGTTCATTTCAACGGAGGATCAGTGAAACCAAGGGGTGTGGCTTTGGTTTGATGAAAATCACAATTGTGTTTTTTTTTTTATCAGTTTTATTTGAGGCACCCTGACTTTCACACTGTTGTATTCTTGAGAGCACAATCACCTTCCCTCTTCTGTAAGTTGTTGTTTTTTTTTTTAAAAAAAACCACCTTATTAGATCCACAGACATTTTCTGATGGAAGGGAATTGAATATCATTTCAGTATCCCTGTTATAGGATAATGTCGTAGGTTTGGCAGCAGAAACCTAAGGCAAAGGCTTCTGTTGGTCAATAGAAGGCAGAATCCATGGAAGGAATGAATCATGCACAGAGGAGTGACGGGAAGAAGGTATCCAGCTGGCCTTAGCTAAGTCCACGGATCCATATAAATGGTGGCAACTGACAGTGCTTTGGCTGAGAAATAGGCAAGAACATATTAATTTCCCTCTCAGTTTCTTCACCATTTCCTCTTTTCTTAAAAAAAATGGCTTTCTCTCTCACACCTGCTGATAATCTTGATGGTTCATTTTATTTTACTATTGTCTCACATTTGTTCACTGTTTTCTGCCTGGTGGTTCTATTCTTGCTCAGACCTTTATTTCCTCTGGACAATCACCTCACTAATTTCTGTCTACTTTCCTATTAACTGAATCCTTTTTATCTCCCTTGGTCGGGTTAGTCTAGCCTCACTCTCTATTTTCAAGACCTGTTTCCTCAAATCTTTTCTGTTTCTGGGTAAATCCATGTTCTTTAAGCACAAGCATAAGTTCAAGTGCTATGAGAGACAAAAAAAAAAAAAGCAAAACCCCATTTAAATAAAATGAGCTGTATCATGAGCAGTATCAGGGTTTATGGTATTTTATTTCAGCTATTAAGCAATTCAAAGGTGAGATCCAGCCATTACTGGATTGTGGTCTTTTGAAGCCCCAGTTCTTTCTTTTGGAAGCACCTTCTCTCAGTTAATGACCAAATAGCCTGTGAAGCATCACCAAATACTTTGTATGGACCCAATAGGAGAATCAGAAAGGACCATATTTCTAATACGAAAGAGTTAAATAGCATTTGCAAAAAATACCTATATCAGAGAATGCTTTCATCTAATTGTCTGTGTGTATCTCTTAAATCAACTCCTAATTGTGAGGTGATTGGGCTACTATCACTGGTGTAGGATATTAAGGGTTGTGGTCTTAGTCTCTGGTACAAGAAAAGGATTTATATGACAGAATCATGCTGGACAGACAGGACAGGCCTGGTTAACAATAGTATACATGAAGCCAAACACATCTTGCTTCTTTTCTAATCAACTTTCTCCTCTGTTCCTTCTATGTATCAATGTATGCTCAACACATCCAACTCCTTGCTCTCATCCTGTCTGTTCTTTTCAGTCGTGTGAAGTACCATTTCTTCAGTATTACCTGTTAAAATCAGACCTGTCCTTCTAGCCCTGTTTTCAGTATAATTTTTAAAATAAATGTATCACTTATTACTTCATAAAAAGTGATTTTTTTCTTTTAGAAAATGACCCCTCTTGAACTTACATTATTTTAATTTTCCTATGCTTTGTTAGGTTATACATTTCACAAAGGCAGAACCTATGATATATCTATTTTAGCTTCTATCTTATCCCAAAGAACAAACACTAGACCTTATGCTTAGTGGTTAGATTTATTCCTGAGTAGCTACCTGCAAAAAAATGAACTCTGACCTCTGTCTAATGCTAGGCTCAAAAGTCAGACCAAAGTGGATTAAAGACCTCAATATCAGACATGAATCTATAAGGTACATAGAGGAAAATGTAGGCAGAACTCTCCATGACATTGAAGCTAAAAGCATCTTTAAGGACAAAACAGCACTAACCATGCAAGTGGAAGCAAACATAAACAAATGGGACTACATCAAACTAAGAAGCTTCTGCACTTCAAAAGAAACAGTGACCAAAATACAGAAAGAGCCCACAGAATGGGAAAAAATATTTACCCAATATCCATCTGATAAGGGATTAATATCCAGGATATACAAGATACTTGTAGAATTGTATAAGAATAAAAACCTCCAACCCCATCAAAAAGTGTGGAGAAGAAATGAACAGAAGTTTCCTCAAAAAAAGAAATACAAATGGCCCAAAGGCACATGAGAAAATGCTCCACATCCCTAGTCATCAGGGAGATGCAAATCAAAACAACAATGAGATATCATCTCACACCACAGAGACTGGCACACTTTCAAAAGAACAAAAGCAACCAGTGCCGTTGTGGATGTGGGGAAAAAGGGACGCTCCTTCACTGTTGGTGGGAATGACGACTGGTCCAGTCTTTCTGGAAAACAATATGGACAGTCCTTCAAAAACTAGAAATTGAGCTTCCATATGACCCCGCAATACCACTTGTGGGAATATATCCCGAGGATGCAAAAGAGCACAGTAGAAATGATATCTGTACCTATATATTCATTGCAACACTGTTCACAATAGCCAAAATCTGGAAACAACCCAAGTGCCCTAAAACAGATGACTGGTTAAAGAAACTTTGGTACATCTACACAATAGAATATTATGCAGCTGTTAGGATAGATGAAGTCATGAAATTTGCTTATAAGTGGATTAAACATGGAGAGTGTCATGCTAAGTGAAATGAGTCAGAAAGAGAGGGACAGACATAGATGGACCGCACTCATTTGTGTAGTGTAGGGTAGCATCACATGAGGCTGACACTCAAGGATGGTAGATATAAGGGCCAGGGGGATTGCCCCATAGCTGGAAGATTGCTTCATGAGCGGAGGGGAGAAGGCAGATGGAATAGAGAAGGGATCACTAAAACAATGATGGCTGGAGGAACCAGTTGGGATGGGAGATGCATGCTGAAAGTAGATAATGGACCAAATAAGATGACCTCTCAGTGTCTGTGTTGCAAGCTATATTGCCCAAAAGTAGAGAGAGAGAGTATGGGGAATATTGTCTGCCTTAGAGGCAGGGGGAGGTTGGGAAAGGGGGGTATACCCGGGATATTGGTGGTGGGGAATATGCACTGGTGGAGGAAGGGGTGTTTGATCATTGTGAGATTGTAACCCAAACATGAAAACTTGTAACTATTTCATGGTGATTCAATAAAATTTTTAAAATTTTTTTAAAAAGAATTTATTCCTGAGAAGGTAAATTAAATACTTAGCAATTAGTTGTATGAGATCTCCGGATTTCAGTTAGTTGTTTGGTAGTGAGGAAATTCTTTCTATAATTAGGTCAAATTACCTGAGCAAAAAAATAGATTTTCTGCAATCAGAAAACAAATGGAGGTCATACTATCAGTAAATATAATCCAGATTTTTTGGAACAAACCAATGGTGATATGTTTGAAAATTGAATTATCACATCTATTCTGGATTTAGAATTAATCTGCTTATCCCATTTTCCCCTTAGAAAGTAACATTTGAAATTCAAAGACACATGTACTTCATATTTAAAAAGTGAATTTAGTTTGTGAGGAACTGATCAGAAAAATAAAGGCTATATATTATCACAGGAAAGAATTCTGGAGTAAGTACAGTTGGCCTTGTTAAGTATTTAAAAATTGGCTTGAAAGATATTCATTTAAACCACAGAGACTCTGGGGTCCCTCTAGATAACGACAAGGAATTTAATATCTTCCATGAAGAGGGAAGTTAGCAAACCCCTTTACCTTTCTCCTTTGCAACCATTGTGGGCGCAAAACATCTGTTGAGAGCTGTGAATCTGTCTTGACACCAGAAAATACAAAGACAGTTCCTATTTATCACTAAAAAGCCCTCATGTACATGGATAAAAGAATACAAGTCCCATAAAATACCGGAAATGTCACCTCCAGCTAATGCCATGATAATAGACTAATAAAACACTCACCTCTTTCATTTATTATGACTGCCTTTCCCTGCAAATTTGCAATCTTCAAGGCAGGCATTCACTTTGGGGTTGAAACAGCATAGCACAGAATTTAAAAGTAAGCTCCATCCTGTTGGAGAGATAGCTCTATTTCACAGGTCCATGATTACCTGATCTAGGCAAAATGCAGTAGTTTTTGTGTATTGAGAGGTAGATTAATGGTCTGAATTCCACTGGGTGTATTATGTACATTGGGCAAATTACTTAATCCTATACCTCATTTTATCCATTTATAAATTAAGGCTAATACTAATAATGCTACCTTCTGGTTGTTGAGAAGATTAAAATGGTTCCTGTAGAATTTTTTTGATGATGGGATTGCTTTGTTACCTAGTGAATTTATTATCTACTAAAGGAAGATTGTGATTATTTTCCAAATTGCCAATAAGGAAGAAAAGCAAAATAGAACCATATGAAAGCATTAATATAGCTAATTGGCTAAAAAAATGAACTCGGTGTCGGCCACATGTTTAGACCACCAGTGCAGTTCCTGTATGTTCACACATACTCCTGCTCGTTGTCTTCACATAAAAGCTCCTTCCAAGAATATCTCAAGGGTGTGCTTTTTCACTGCAGGCCTCTACTTTGATGTCACAAAGTAAAAACAAACAAAAATCTTCTCTTAACTCTCCATATCCTGACCATTCTGCACAAAATCAGTTGATCTCCCATCTCTCTCTAGAGCTCTGCCCACCATCCTTTACTCCCATAAACTTTTATTTTATTTTATTTTATTATTTTCACTTGTTGGGCTATACCTAGTAGTGCTCAGTAGTTACTCCTGACTCAGGGAACATTCCTTGTAGTGCTTGGGAGACCATAAATGGTGCTGGTGATCAAACCCAGTCAGCCTCTTAAAAAGCAAGTGCCTTGCCCATTGTACTACTCTCAGCCTTCCACTAAATAATTTAATTTTTCTCTCTTGTATGTATTAATTATTTTTGAGGCCACAACCTGGAGGGACTTATTTCTGATTCTGACTCAGGAATGACACCTGGCAGTGTTCAGGGAATCATATGGGATGCTGGTCTGCTGTATGCAAGGCAAGCGCCCTACCTGCGATTCTGTCTCTCCAGCCCCCAAGTATGCACTAATTTTTAATATCTTGACACTAAGAGCTTAGTGCAAAAATATGTATTCAGTGAAAGATTGAAAATCATTTGACCTCTGCCAGGCTCATATTACACAATACAGTGTAGTAGAACTGAATCAAAGTGGTATGTGTGGCTTCAAGATTTGTGAATCCATGTCTGTTCCTTCCCTCTACTGCAAATCTACCTTGTCAATGCAGCTTCACTTTATTATTTTTTCGTGATAGATTTTTTATTGATTTGGAAAAGTTTAAATAAACCATTCATTTCTTATAAAATGTCAGGTAGTATATAGTATATATATATATAAGCATGTAAGCAGTGATACAAACACTAGCATGCACATTACATATAATATAGGAAAATGATTGTTATTCTCTTGTTGATGAAGGTGGAATGATTTTCTGTCACCTGGTAGCAAAATCTAATCTTTTTTTCTCCCTTTTTATTGAATATCATGAGATACACAGTTACAAAGTTGTTCATGATTGGTTTTCAGTCACACAATGTTCAACACCTAACCCTTCACAAATGTACATTTCCCATCACCTACCCCAAACTGCCTCTCCTACAGACCCTCCTCCTCCTTTTCTCCTCCTCATCCTCCTATTCCTCCTCATCTTCCTCCATCCCCCGCCTTTTAGGCATTATGGTTTGCAATATAGGTACTTGAAAGGATATCGTGTACATCACCTTACCTTTCAGCACTCAGTTCTTGTCCAGAGTGATCATTTCCAATTATCATCATCAGAGTGTTCCCTTCTCTCTCCTAACTCTGCAAAATCCAATCTTAAAGGGAACTTCTAAAACCTGCACACCATGGAACCTAACAAATCTCTAAATTCATGTCTTTGGGTTCATTCTAACACTGCTAATAGATCAGCCAATAGGGATTTTTTTTTAACCACTCAAATGTTTCTGTTGAGGTTGGGCTTTAACTTGGAACGACTCTCCTTTCTTTTCCAACTAGCTGTATGGTTTTTTACCTCTGCCTTCTCAGGTCTTTGCACAAAAAGTCATTTCCTCTACTGTTTAATGACTCACCTGGATACAGTGTTCTCGATAGCTTTTCTGGTTATTTCATTATATTTGCTTGTACATTACATTCTTCTCAACAATGTATTGCTTTTTCTACCTTATACACTTTAGTACTGCTCCAATTAATATTTAAGAGTATGCTGGACACAAAAGGGAATATATATGAAAATATTTTTTAAATAACTACTGTAGAAGTGTTAAGACAGAGAACACAGGACTTTTATTCATTCCTACAAATATTTTCAGAGTAATTGCCATGGGCTTGTCACTCTTCTGGGTCATTTGGGTTATGTTGGGATACAAAACAAAGACTCAGCCTTATGGAATTTAGAATCTAGCAAAAAAGAGGTTGCATAGATCAAGTATCATAACTAAAGTTATCGGAAAAAATCCTCAGTGGGAATAAAGAATAAAGGCATTGTGGACAGTGTAGACAGTAAGGCATGCATGCAAAAGTAATAAATATCAGATCACAAATTTAAAGAGAAGAATAAAGCTGGTCTGAAAGGTGTAGGTTTGTTGGGTTTCATATATAATTGACATAAAATGTATTCTTTTTAAGCACAACAGTGTGGTTTGATATATGCATCTTTTGACCTCTTCACTTAGGTTTTTGCACCTTCAAATTCCAGCTGTCTATAACTAATCCTCTATTCTATGTAGCTTTGAGTTTAGGGGTCTCAGAATCCATATGTAAATGCTGACAATATCTGTCACTATCTGTTTTACTTACTCTGCCTAACATAATGCCCCAAGGTCCATCCTGGTTGAAAATGACAAGATTTTATTGCCTTTTGAATAAGTACATGGTGTCACATTTCTTTTATTAAGATGTTCAACTTGTTTCCATATTTTAGGTATTATAGATAATGCTACAACAAATCTGGGACTCGAGTGAATTAATGCTTTAAAAAAAATCTTCATATAAAAATGATAGCTGGGGGAATTGGTTGGGATGAGAGATGGGTATTGAAAGTAGGGACTGGACCAAACATGATAACCTCTCAGTATCTGTATTGCAAATCATAATGCCCCAAAGTAGAGAGAGTATGGGGAATATTATCTGCCATGGAGACAGGGGGAGGGTGGGAAATGGGGGGTATACTTGGGATATTGGTGGTTGGGAATGTGCACTGGTAAAGGGATAGGTGTTTGATAATTGTGTGATTGTAACCCAAACATGAACGCTTGTAACTATCTCACGGTGATTCAATAAAATTGAAAAAAAAAGAAATGGAAAAAAAACTTCATATAATTAGTTAAACAGAATTGTTAAATAATATGGTAATTTAAATGTTATTTTTTTGAGGGGGGAGCTGGGGTTTGGGCCACGCTTGGTGGTGCTCAGGGCTTATTCATGGTTCTGTGCTCAGGAATCACTCCTGGAAGTGCTTGGGGGTCCATATGCAGTGCTAAAAATTGAACCAGAATTGCCAAGTGCAAGGCAAGTGCCTTTTGAAAGAGTCTGAGAATGTTCTGTACTGTTGCTCATAGTATAAATTGGCTGCATTAATTTACATTCTCACCAGTGTACACTGGTTCCTTGCAGACCTTTCACTCTACTTATCTTTTCGATAATAGCCACTTGGCAGATATGTCTCATTTAGTATTTTATTATAGTTTGGATTTGCCTGTCCCTGATATTTCCTGACTTTGAGTACCTTTTCATGTCTCTGCTGGCCTTTTGTACTTGTTCGCTGTGACAATGTCTAGTTAGCCTCTCTGTACAGTTTTTACTTAACAAACTAATTTACTTATTGGGGAGGGGAATTGGGGGTCATACCCAGTGGTGTTGGAGGACTATTCCCAGCTCTGGACTTAGAGATCATTTGTGGCCGTGTTCAGGGGATTAGGAGTCAGACCTGGGTAGGCTGTTTGCAGACTAGTTGCCTTAACACCTGCAATCTCTCGCTCTCTGTCCATTTTAAAAATCAGTTTGTTTTTCTAGATGTTTTATGGGTTCTTTGTATGATGTATCTTAAGCCCTGATATAATTTGTAAAATGTTTCTCCTAATTGGTAGGCTGTCTTTTCATTTCACTGATGATTTTCTTTGCTCTGACAGAAGGCTTTCAGTTTCAATTAGTTTTATTTGATTAGTTTTAATTTGTTGCCTTTACTTTTGGTCAAAAAAAAATCATTTCCAATGCTAATGTTAAGGAGATTATTTCCTGTATGTTCTTCAAGGCCTTTTGTTTATTTTTTTCAAAATGTTGTTTCTACTCCAGTTTTTATTATTTTTGGGGGGGGGGGGTCACGCCTGGTGATATCAGGGGATCAGGGGCTACTCCGGGCTCTGCACTTAGATTATTCCTGGCAGTGCTCAGGCGGACCATATGGGATGCCGGAGATGGTACATAGGTTGGCCAAGTACATGGCAAACGTCCTACCCACTGTACTACCGCTCTGGCCCCTTCAAGGAGTTTTATAGCCCTAGATCTTATCATAACATCCTTAGTTCCTTTTTAAGTTAATATTTGTATATAGTATATAGTATAAAATTGGGATCGGGACTGGGCCTCTTCCTCCCAGATCCCCCATTTTCCAGTGTCTAGGCGGTCACACCCAGAAACTGCCCCCAGCACTATGTAATCCCATCAACAGTCAACATCCAGAGATTATAAAACCAAGCTCCTGGAATCTTAGTTCTTATAGCCTATTTCTCCCTCTTGGAGAACCTGGCAAGCTACCGAGAGTTTCCTGCCTGCATAGGAGAGCCTGGCAAGTTCCCTGTGGCATATGCCAAATACAGTAACAATAATGGGTCTCATTCTGACCCTGAAAGAGCCTCCAATGTGACACCATTTGAAGGATGGTGCCTTCATTTGAAGGATGGAGCAAAGAGAGACTGCTGAAATCTCAGGGCTAGGACGAATGGCGACGTTACTGGGCCCGATTAAGCAAATTGAGGATCAACGGGATGATAGTGATAGTGATAGTATAAGATATTATTGTTTCATTATCTCACATGTGGATGTCCAGTTTTCCAAGGCCATTTATTGGAGAAACTATTCCACCTCTATTGGCTGTTTTTGTTCCTTTGCCATCAACTCACATTATATTTTTTTAGATACTTCTGAGTGAGTATTTAATGCCAAGACCACATAGCTTTGTAAAAATACTTAGAAATCAGGGAATGTGATGCCTATGGCTTTGTACTTTATTAGTATTGTCAAGATTGCTTTGGCTAGCGGATTTTATTTATTTTGTAGTTCTTTACAAATTTTCATGTTCTATTTCTGTGAAAAATGCCATTGGAATATTGATAGGAATTCATTTGACTCTAGATGCTTCCCCCCATCCCCTGCCACACACACCCCAATTTCCTAAGAAACCTACTTACTTGTCTGTGACCTACTTACCTCATATCTTATATTATATTTTACATACAATATTATCTAAAAGTCTGTCTAAAGATAATAGAATGAAACTCAGCTCTAAAAACATCGAAGAATACATTTATAATTAAATGCAAATGACTGATTCTAAAGTAAGCATTACTGTTTTGGGGTCATTCTCTGGGAATAGTGGGGAGGTTGCTTATGAGAACATGAGATGGAGAATCCAGGCAGGAACAGCTAGCCATATGGTGTTGACCCAGAAATCAATGTGGGGTGAGGGTGGTGGAGGATGTCAGAGGTCATGCCCGGCAGGCAGCAGCTACTGGTGCCACAGTCTAGTTGAGCTAGAGCATCTGTCTTCAAAGACTTAGCCAGTGCCTCCACTCCTCAGGCAGTTCAGGATCTACTAGCCTTGTTTCTGGGCCAGCATACTTAGAATCCAAGGTATCAGCAACCAAGCTAAAGGTTTTCTATGTTCCCCCCATATCAGCTGATGCTCCACAGGTGGCAGGCTCTGCCATCCCCACTTTTACTTTTCCTGGCATTCCAAAATGTAGGACAAAATTCCAGACACAGATCTTATTTTTAATCTTCAACTAACTGTACTTCATGTTCACTAATTTAATAGCACATTCTCTCTACGGCCAATTAAAAATTCCCATGAGTCAGCTATTGTCATATAAACTGCCCAAAGGCATACAGAACATTTTTTTTGTCATTCAAAGAAAGTTGATATTAAAGATGTACAGGAGAGCTGTTTAAATAGAGAAATATAGATATATTTCCCAAAAAGGGAGGAAACTAAAATTAGCAATGGATGATTTTTGAGTGTGAGTTTCCTTATCTTTGAACCTCTTACCATTGACTGGGAAATGGTAAAAATGGAATAAGTAACCAACGTCATTATTTTTATAATTGGTATTATAGAATACATTACTCCTCTAAAATAATGTATGTCATATTTTATAAAATGAAAGCATCATACAGATTATCATATGTAGTGAATAAAAATGATACAAGAAAAAACTCTTGTATCTACCCTTTAACTTAAGCGGAACATTTCTGAGAAACCAATACTTTTTTTTTTAAGTGAAACATCTCCATAGATGAGTAACACCCTTTACTAAATTTCTCCATTCTACCCTCACAGAAAACCCCTAGAAAACCACTCCTCTTTTTATTTTTTTTTATTTTACTGAATCACCATGAGATATAGTTACAAGCTTTCATGTCTGAGTTATAATCACACCATGATCAAACACCAATCCTTCCACCAGTGCACATTCCCCACCACCAATATCCCATGTATACCACCCCCTTTCTCACCCTCCCACTGCTTCCATGGCAGACAATAGTCCCCATACTATCTCTCTATGAAAACCACTATTATTTGCAATGTAATTTCTTCACCTGTATTTACAATTCCAGTTAATATAGCCTAAAAAGCTATAGCTATAATTGACCCAATTTTTAGACTTAAAGAAGTCATATTACAGTGAATATGTTCATGGTGACATTTATTTACTTACCATATTCTTTAGATTCATCTATATTGAGTAAAGCTTTAGAAAAGTTAGTTTTCTTGTAGAATTTAGAAAAGTTTGTTGCCTTGTAGAATTCCAATCTATAACAATAGAGTTTATGTAGCATTGATCTCAGGAACTTTCCTAAAGACATTTACCTTATATCTTATATTATATTTTACATACAATATTATCTAAAAGTCTATTTAAAGATATTAGAATTTTCCCCAAAATTTTTTTTTTTCCCCCTGATGGCGGAGGTGCTTTTGGGCCATGTCTGACAGTGTTCAGGTCTTACTTCTGGCTTTGTGCTCAAGGATCACATGCTAGTGGTTCTCAGGGAACAATATGTGTTGAACACAGGCTATTCATATGCAATTATCCATTGTATTATATCTCTGGTCCCATTTTCTAGACGTCTTCTTGTTAATGATTTTGAACGCTGTTGTGGCCAGCAAATTTGGTCCTAATTATGCTAATCATTTAAATGTGTAAGACTTTAAATGGCAGCTTATTATTTTCTCGTGAATGAAGTTGCATTCACCATAAAAATAAGCAATGGAAAATAATATTCTAAAAGTATCTGACATAATGTCCCTTATAATTAGATCAGATGGTGACAGTGTTGTTAGAACACTCAAGTCATTGTTACTTTTTTGTTCTACTTGTCTTATCAGTAGCTAGTTTTAAATACTGTGTAATTGCTTGTTTCTTCCTTTAATCTTTTCTTTTTTGGTTCAGATATTTTAAGGTTCTATTAAATGAATATTATTTCTTAGTGAATTGTCCTCTTCATTACAATGAAATATGCTTTTTTAGCTCTGTTTATAGTATTTTGATATTGCATCATAGTAATTAGAGTTCTTAAGCTTACTATACGTCATTTTTAAAACCAATTTATCTTTAAACTATCTTCATATTTAAAGACAATTTTTTTGTAGACAGCATATAATTAGGTCTTTTTTCTTGAATATTTAGTAGGAGTTTAAAAAGATTGACACTAATTCTTCTTCCAACATTTGTCATGAATTTTCCAGTAAAATCATTTATATCCTGGGTTTTCTGTGTTGAAAACATTTGATTAACAGTATAATCTCTCTTTGGTATATTCAAATTTTCTATTTTCATTTTTTTGCCATAATATGTTGTGTATTTGTAATTTACCTTGTGTGTGTATGTTTTACCTGTTTCTCTAGCTGCACACACGTGGGACCTGTGGCTGAGATCTCCAAGCCTGCTTGGATTGATACTGGGCCTCCTCCACCCAGATCCCCCATTTTCCAGTAGCTTGGCAGTCATACCCAGAAACTGTCCTGGACGCCATGTAATCTCATCAACAGCCAAAATCCAAAGACTATAAAACAAAGCTTCCAGAAGAGAGCGATGCAGAATCTCGCACAGCAGAGCCTTGCAAGCTACCAGGTGTATTCTATATGCCAAAAACTGTAACAATAATGGGCCTCATTCCCCTGACCCTGACCATGACAGAGATGAATGGTGCCCTTCAAGCAAATCAACGAGCAATGGGACGACAGTGACAGTAACAGTGTGTGTTTTGGTTTTGGAGCCACACCTAACTGTGCTCAGGGTTTATTCCTGTATTTGTACTTAGGAATCAACCCAGACAGGGCTCTGATCTTCTATTTATCCTTTCTTTTTTATTTATATATTTTAATATATTTTATAATTGTACTGTATTTTCAATATGATATATTTTATATTAAATATACATTGGCCATTGCTATACTGTTGTTTTTATAGGATTTTTAGTCATTGCCGTATTCAAAACTATATCCAATACACCTAATTAGATGTAAGTAACTTATCATGGATGTGTCGTACATTTTGGGTTTGTTTATATACAACATAAACAGTTTACTACCTCCCCAATACCTTTCCTAACTTTGTCTAGGTTGCTGTGCATGTTACTTCTGTTTATATTAGAAGTTCCACTAAAGCACAGATATGCTATTTTCTTATTTTACCTTTCCTGTTTTATCAGAAGTAGCTTATTTATCTATTTGCTGTACATAACTTGATTCTGTTTTATCCATATATGCACATATACCTCCATGTCATTATAGACAAATGTCATGTGGCTGACCTCATCCTTGAGATAGTATTAAGGGCTGAAATCAGGGTGACAAGACAGGTGGCCAGACCTGCAGGCTTCAGTGAACTGTTACATGAGCTTTGGCATTACATTTGAATAAAAAGAATTTGCAGTATTCTTAGAAGAATGGCAAAAGCTCACTAGCATTTTAAAGTTACTGTGCTAAAAATAAACTGCGAAAGGTCAAGGGTAGAGGTGGGGAGTGTTGATTGGAGGCTAAATCCTAGTAAGAGGTGGAGGTGGTTCAGGCCATGAGGTAATGACTGCTGGGTGAATTCCAGATATATTTTGAGAAAAATGTCCATAGATTTTGAGGTAAATTCACAGTGCGAACCCAAGAAAGGAATCAAGGATGACTCCATAGTTTTTTGACTTGAACAGTTGAGAGTTGAGAGTTGCCAATCAGTGAGATAGGAAAACAGGTGGGGCAGGCTACTTTGAAGTGGATGAAAGTTAACTTTGTGTATATCATGTTTTCAGCTGTATTGGTGTAATTCCCCAAAGGGGTTTGTAGTGAAGACACAGATCTGGGGAGTTACCTCCTATAGGTTGTAAAGATATCTTGGGAAGGAAGTATGTATAAAGGAAAGGACTGAGTCTCAGGGTAATTCCAAAAATAAAAGACCTAGAAGAGAAGAGAATAAGAAATCTAGGAGGCGACTGTTTAAACTGATGGAAACCATTTGTGTCCACTGCTATAAAGTCAAGTGAACCCAATGAATGGAAGATAAATTAATTTTTGGAGCAAATTAATGCTGTCAGGACAAACTCAGATAAAATGAAAATTGGGGCTACACCTCTGGATTTCATAACATGGAAAAAATGATGTACTTGATAAGAGTAATTTTGGTGGAGAGATTATGATGGCGGAAGAAAGTCTGATTTGTGTATGAATAAGGATGGAAGTGGGGCAGGGATGTAGCTGGGTGCAGAGCACAGAGCATAGACCTTGGAGGTGTGAAACATTGGGTTTTAGCCTCAGCATGAGGGGAAGGAAATGGAAGGGAAAAATCAAGAAATGAAAGGAGGTGATTCGAGGCAAGTTATCTGTACAGCTCTTTGAAGTATATTTGCTACAAAAGGGGATAAGAAACCTGTACTGTTGCTAGCTCAATGGGGAAAGTGGGGTCATAAGGTTTTTTTCAGATAGGAGAGTTAAGAGACTATTTGTAGATCACTGTATCACTGTAATCCCATTGCTCATCAATTTGCTCAAGCCAGCACCAGTAACGTCTTTCCAGCTCTGCCAGGCGGGTGAGATACACTAGGTTCGGCATGCGAGGCAAACACCCTACCCCTTGTGCTAAGGCTCCAGCCTTACTCATTCGTAGACAGGAATGAACAAACAGAGAAGGAACTGTTGATCCCAAAAGCAAGGGAGGTGCTTTCAATTGAATGGCAGTCCTTGAGAATGCTAGAGTGGGTGGGCCCAGGGAGGGAGGGAGAGGGAGAGCAAGGGAAGAAGAGAGGGAGTGGAGGGGAGAGGGGAGGGAAAAGAGGAAGGGGGAAAGGGTGGGGAGAGGTTTAATTGAAGGGCTAAAGAGATTGTCTTGGTAAAAGACTAGAGAGCAGAGTTTCTGGTATAGATGCTAATCATAAGAGGATGTGGCTGATGGAGTCTGTGACCATCGTCTTTTGATTACTTCAGAATCCTGTGAAGTGAAGCAAGATGTTCTTCTGTGAATAAACAACTTGGAAAAGAGTTCAGGGCTGGAGTGATAGCACAGTGGGTGGGGTGTTTTCCTTGCTGTGGCCCACTCAGGTTCAATCCCTGGTATCTTAAATGGTCCTCTGAGCACTTCCAGGAGTAATTCCTTAGTGCAGAGCCAGGAGTAACTCCCGAGTATCACCTGGGTATGACCAAAAAAGCCCCCTCCCAAAAAATAATTTGAAGTTTGGAGGAATAAACTGTTAGGAAGCAGTTACTGAGGTGCATGGGGCAATGAATGTTCTTTAGAAATGACTTTTATTCAGTGTTTGGACATTACAGCAGGATGTATTTTGTTGGGTGGGGAGATTTTTAAAAATTAATTCTACTTAGTACTTGATGGATTCTTTGAACATGAAGCCACATTTCTTCCTTCAGTTGCAGGTAGGGAAAAAAATAAGGAGCTTTATAAAGAAGAAGCTACAGGGAAAAAAGGTTGATATGACTGGTAGTTTAGCAACCAGTCAGTCTTATACACCAAGAAGGTAGATGTGTGGCCAGAGTATAGTACAAGTGCGTAGGGTGGTTACCTTGCACGTGACTGACCTGGTTCTATCCTGGACCACATATGGTTCCCTGAGCTTGCCAGGAGTGATCCCTAAGTGTAGAGCCAGTACTAAGACCTGAGTACCAAAAAAAAATTAAAATAAAAAAATAAAAGAAGGTAGATGTATGTATTTAAGTGGGAGGAATCAGTCACATGGTTATGAGTTTGCCTATGAAAATATCTTGTGTGGCTGCCAGTTCTTTACAAGAGTTGAATTTCAGATTCAATAAATTTGACATCACAGTGAATACTTGAAAGCCAGGAGTATGTGCAAATGATAGCTGAGTCTTCTACTTCTCTCCTCCCCACCCCTATCTCTGATAGCTCCTCTCAGATCTCCCTTTAGTTTTCTTGCTCTTGATTTCTGTGTCTGGGTTTCTGGACATAGGAATCTCCTGAATTGCTGATTTGTTTTATGCACACTTTTGCCATTCCTGAACTATAGCATCCCTGAAACTTGGGGTGACCTACTTCCTCTATGAATCATTTGCTTTGTGTGGGGATCCACTGGCTACTCTAGCTTCTAGACCTTATTTCCTTTCTGCCAATCTGCAAAATAAATCATGGGTAGATGAGATGGGCAGGAGTCTTTGTTAGTAGTCTAAAGTGGGTTAGAGTACAGAGAACGACCAGAAGCCAGGAGAGCAGTCTGTACTAGTTCGTGTGGTGAATAAGCAGGTTTGGAATTAGGGCAGTATGAGATTTATTCTTAAACAGTTGTGCTGTGACAAACATTGCTGAAAAAAGGTGATATTTTCTCAGTTATGCTTGTGACCACTTTGCATTTAATCAGGAGCAGAAATGTAATAGAATGAACTTGCTTATGAGGTTGGTAATCATTTGGGGAAGTCTAGATAACAAATACAAGTGGGTGGTTGGATTCAAATTGTTTTCCATGTCTTTTGACTGGGTCTGGGGTGTTAGATCATGTTGCTACCATAGTTTCTCATTTCCCCTATTCCCCGCCCCCTCCTCCATCACTGTTGTGCCAAGGATACACAGGTTTGGAAGAATACTGTTGCAATGTGGTATTTTTTTCCCTGTAGGATATGATTTTCTCCTGACTGCACAGTAGGAAGTCACAGGTACATAGCCACAGCAGGTACCCCCATACAGTGTTTTGAACTGAGGCTATATTTGTCTTCTGTTATGAAAGATTGATAGTCCATTTCAGGCATCAGTTCAAATGGGCTTTACTTAATAGGAAATTCATTTTATGATATTTTATTATAAAGGGTTGACGTAGGCAGCCATGGGGGACCACTTGGCAATGAGTATCAGGATGTTTCAAACCAGGATGTGATCTGAAATGGAGTTACCCTGCCCTGCCTCTCACCACCTGCCTTGGCTCAAGATCTAAGACTGCCCATCTCAAATTTAAGGCCAAACTGTGGCTCCAACTTAAGCCATCCAGCTCCAGATCACAGCCCAAACTTGAATGCTGGAATCCTTCAGGAGACAGACCCCAGTAAGATCCCCAGAGTTCCAAGTCCTAGACAGTGCTTAGTGATAAACTCTTACTCACACAAAGAGTCCCAGGCCAGGGCAACTTGAAAAAGGCATTTCATTGGCTTCTCAAAGCAGTTAATTGGCACCCCATTCTCGGTTGCTGGCACATTCCAAATGGGAATGATTTTCTTTCCTTTTCTTTACAGGACTCTTTCTCCCCATTTCTTCTACCTCTTTCCAATAATTCCCTAAATAAAGTTCTTCATTTCAACATTTATCTTCTGCAATTATTCTTTTCAAGACAGACAATACAGATAGAAAATCCATGTGTAAGTTGAAATTGACTTGATTTCTCCTTTTCCTAGAAAGAGAATCTCATCTCAGCCTAGGAACTACAACTCCTCTATGCCACATTGATTGTGGGTTGCAAGATGCAGGTTGATGGCTGCCTTAGTTAGGCTAGTCGGATTTCTGTGTTTATGCAGGGTGGGAGCTGGCATGGATCACAAAGAACAAAAGCAAGATAAGGAGAGATATTACAGGGGGAAAGATGCTTTCCTTGCACTTAATGGACCCAGGCTCCATCCATGGCACCATGAGTGGACCCCCTGAATACCATTAGAAGTAATCCCTTAGCAGAGAGTTAGATCCCCTGAGCATCACTTGGTATGATTCAACCCACATCGTTCTTAAAAAGAATAAAAAATGACCAGTGCTGATGAGATGACATCTCATTATTTTGATTTGCTTTTCTTTGATGATCATTGATGCAGAGCATTTTTCCCCCATAGACCCCAATGCCAGGCTGTTCTCACTTGGGGTGCCTGGAGGGGGGGCAGCGGGTGAGAACCCTCCCTGCCCCAAGGCACCCAGTCCTGGCAGTTGACCTCCACTGTCCAACCGCCGTCACGCTCCAGGTCACTTTCCAAATGCTCCAGCTGAGCCATACACATGAATGGTCCCCATGGAACCCAGATAATGCGGAACTTGGTGACCTTGGACTCTGGACTCAATGGAACCCGGGACTCAGAAGCAGAGATCCTATGCCTGCTATTCATCAATCTTTGGTGACCAGGAATCACACTCATTAACCACACCCTGCCAGCACCAGATAATCTCCTCATCAGCCACCTTCCAGATCTCAATGGCTGCTCCTTCCACATGGTAGTATAAAATGAGGCCCCCATAGCCTTGCCACCGAACTCCATGCCAGGCTGTTTTCACTCAAGGGCCCCAGAAGGGGCAGGTGAGAACCCTCCCCACCCCAAGGGACCCAACCCCGGCAGCTGACCTTCATTACCCAACTGCCGCCATGCTCCAGGCCACTTTCCGGACCATGTGGCCACTTTGCGGTTGCACGACACATTATAAGACACTTCTACCCATTTTCCATAATTACCATACCATATTTGATGGAGTTCAGGCAGTAGGCAACAAATCATAGAGAGTTTCATTCTGTTTATCATTTTTTTGTGGTGCAGAAGCTTCTTAATTTTTTATAATTCTATTTTTATAGGATTATTTTTATATAATCTTAATTTTTTATATCTTGCTTTCATTTGCTTGGCCAGCAGCATTAAATCCTTGAAGATACTTCTAGGTTCATTGTCGTAAAGGATTCTGCCTATTTTTTCCTCAATCTAATTTATGGATTTAGGTCTGACAGTGAGATCTTCATTCCATTTCGAATTGACCTGTGGGCTGGTCTATCTACAGAACTGAGCTTGCTATGTGGAGAAATGATAGAGTGTGGGTGTGGGACCCAGAGACAATGGTGGATGGAAGTGATTACTGGGAGAGGGCGTGGGATTGGAACAGAGTAAGCATGGAATGCTAACGTTGATAGTATTATAAATCACAACTAAAATAATTTTTTTTAAATGAACAAATGTTGCAGACTATAACATGCACTGTTATAGATAAATATAACCCAGTAAAACTTTTCCTAAGATATCAGAAGGATTTTCTGAAAAGTTATACATAAATGGGAAGACATTTTTAAATTTCTGGAGAAGCCTGTGTTCTTTCTCTCTCTCTCTCTCTCTCTCTCTCTCTCTCTCTCTCTCTCTCTCTCTTTCTCTCTCTCTCTGTCTCTCTCTTTCTCTAGCATTTTTCTCTCTCTGTCCCTCTCTTTATTTCCAAATGAACTTGCAAAAATAATTAAAATTGTTTGGGGCATAAGAGATAGAGGTTAAGGTGTTTGCCTGGCACGCAGCCAACTCAGGTTTGATTCCCGGAACTGCATAAGCAGAGAGCCAGAAGTAACCTCTGGGTATCAGTCCATGCCCTACTCCCAATCAACTAAATTAAAAACAAGTAATTATTTATTGAGAGAATAACCTCTGAGTGTCTACACAAGCTTAAGGCCCTTTATGATTGACTAAATGCTTGTTTCATGTGTAAGTGTTTTGCCATTTCAGAAGTCCCTCAGAAACTTCACAGTGAGCCTTCTGCCCAGACAAACAAACAAACAAACAAACAAACAAACAAACAGTGTTAGATCCTGTTTAGAGTGGTGGAAATCTTAAATTTTGAGGGGAAGTTGAGCACTGTGGTAGACTCCCCCTGATCACCTGATTCAGATACATTCAGAGCAATGTCTGCAAGGTGGACCTGAACTAAATTTAAATGTGTCTCTATATTTATTATTACCATTTCTTCCTTTCCTTCACAGACGTCCAGTGCCATTGTGTCTAGACCACTGCATGATAACTCAAACCCAAAGGCTTTGGACCAACATTCTCTTTTATTATCTTTTGGTTTTATTTGTCGAATGTCATAGAGAAAATTTCTTGAGCCGTTGTGGCAGTGACATCAGTGGCTCTACTTGTAATTTTGGAAGCAGGATTATAATTGAAAGAGAACTGGACACAGTGACCTTAAAATCCCTCCTACTCTGGAGCTCAAGGGCAAAGAATGCTCCATGTGCCCTCAATGACAGGAGAATGATTGCATCTCCTGCTCAGACAATAGATTTCCAGAACCTCCTCACACTTAGACCTTAATGAAATTACTAGAGGCTTCCTAGTTCTAATGGAAGATGTTTCTTACTTAAAAGTAATTGTTAAATCCTACAAGAAATGATTGTCATGCTAGTGGTTTGTAATATTGTAATAGAACATTCCATAGATGGGGGAGTGTTGTATGGAGGTCCCAAACACATTCCAGATGAATGACTCCTTGAGGTAGAGAAGTTAGGGAAGGGAGGGGAATGTCTTATTTGGGACACCCTATCAAAGAGCGCTGGTGTCCTTCTTCAGTGTCCTGGAGAGGAGTTATGGTATAGATGTATTTGATTTTGAATGTATTTGGTTTTGTTTTGTTTTTGTTGTGCCACACCTGGTGATGTTCAGGGCCCACTCCTGACTCTGTACTCAAGGATCACTCCTTGCAGGGTTCGGGGTACCATATGGAGCTGGGGATTAAACCCAACTGGCCACATGAAAGGCAAATATCCTACTGCTATATTCTCTCCCCTGTCCTTAGTATTTTTATTACTTTTTCTTTTGCTTATTAGCCTGAAAACTGGCTTAAAACATACTGGGAAAATGGTTATATCTGCCAAAATGTATTTCAACTATATGTTACATATTCTGAATTTGTATCATTTCAGACCATAAGGATGATTTTATGGAGAGACTCTCCCCCTGTTTTTGTTTTGGAGTGATATTCAGCTCAGAGATTCCTTCTGATTCTGTGATCAGGGATCATTCCTGGCAGTCAGTGCTCAAGGGACCATATATGGAGCCAGGGATCAAACTGATTTAGCTGTGTTCAAGGCAAGTGCCCTATTTGCTGTCTTATCCATCACTGGTTATCTTGCCTTTACCTATAGCCCCATCATCAAATGAGAATCAAGAATACCTAATTAAATACTCAGAAAATATTGTGTGAAAAAAATTCAGGCTGATTAAAAAAATGTTTTCTTAGAAAGTGGCAGGTATGCTTCATTATAAGTCTTAGAATGCATAACAGTCTTTTAGAAAGAGAAAAATTGATCTATAAATTAGTTACTGCTTCTCAGATTAACAGTATCTAGGATAGGGGAAGAACAAGTTGTACTTTCTACAATACATAACTTGCTTTTGTTATTGTTGATCATTTCTGTTTTTATCAGACACTAATTTTAAAAGTTATTCATAGTCACCAGTCACACTAAACCCCAACACCAGTGTTAACTTTCTCCACCCAGGACCCCCCGCCCCTTCCAGCCTGCCTCTTTGACAGGCACACTGTAAAGTTTTGTTACTGTTTAGATATCATGCTTTCATTGGTATTGACTCTGTGGTCAGGACATATGGCTCTACCATTCCTCTATACCACTGATGTACTCAAGACCCTTGACCTTTGCTTCCTGTTACTTCCCATTTGCAAAATTTGCTTGATTTTATGAATTACCTTTTCTTGATCTTACTATTCTACAGGTGCTCATTATTCCAACAACTGATTACACCATTCCAAAGAAAAAGACCTCAACAAGACCAATTCAATACTTGTTGAAATAGCAATTGAAAATGTCTTCAAGTATTTCTTCCTCTGATAAATTTTGTTTTTTTCCTTTTAGTTTTTGAGTCACACCTGGCAGTGTTCATGGGCTGCTTTTAGAAGTCTCTGGGGGTGGTGGGGGAATGCAGTGCCTGGAATTGAATCTGGGCCTCCCTCCTACAAAGCAACCTCTTAGCCCTTTGAGCCATCTCTCCAGCCCAAATTAATTGTTTTTCATTTTATCGAAAACCTTCCCCCCACCCTGCAACAGACCTTTACACCCGGGGTTTCTTACTCCCCATGGTAAGTTGAGTGTTAGATGGAAAGAGAAGTGAGAGTTGGAAATAGGCCGTATCCCTTCTTGTTCCCTTCATTTATAACAAGAATGACTTACAGGGCTCTGCTTCTATTCTTGTGAAATGTTTCAGTGTGCTTTTAACAGGAGGAAGTATTGTGTTAGTATCAAATGAATGGCTGGTTAATGGATAGGTTACCACGCACTTCTGCTTCCTAGCTATAATTAATTGTCCTGCACTTCTACTTCCTACGTTTCCTTATGCCCTGGACAAAATATCTCTGATTGTCTCTGGTCTTCAGTTTCTGATCAAAACTTGTAAAAATCTTCACATTAATGGTAAATGGTGTACCTCTTATACCTGTGACTCATTATTAAAATGATTTATTGTGATAACTTTTAGAAACGTGTACACTGTGTTTAAAGAGGGTAATTTCCCTAATAGTACCTTAACTCGTATTCTTGGGCATAAATACTAGGCTATAGCTACATCCTCAGAATGGTACATTTTAAACAGCTGGAATATTTGTTTGTTTGGTTTTTACAGATTTGTCCTTGTTGTATCTTCAAATCAAACACAATCTCAAAAAATATTAAAAGAAAGAAAGAAAAAGAAAAACCCCGTTATTAAGAGCATCACCTGCTTTTAATGTTGGGGGCAGTAGTTTGGAGCGAAAGGATTTTCAGCTCTAATGTTCTTTGCCAGGGTTGAGACAGCAATTTAATAGTGTTTCAGCCCCCTTTATGAATGTGCAGTTCCCCACTGTGTTTGAAGAGCAGCCTATTGCCACTGAATCTTTGAACAGTCACCAAAGAAGACATTGCACGAAGGGGGTGCTGGGCAGGAATGATGCATATGAACAGCAACAATTGTGCACAGCCCAAGATGAATGGTTCTTTCTCCTCTCCATTCGTCCCTGGTGATTAGAAATAAATTTGTTAGGTATGTCTAGGAAACTAATTACATCATCACGAGGAATATCCCAGTGGGGAAAGCTTTTCTTTTCAGATCAAAAGGATGGCCAGCGGCTACTGTGTTCAGTAAGGAAAGCTGCAGGGGAGACTGCCAGGGACAGAAACGTGGCTTCTCTCCTTGGGAACATCTGCTCACAGAAGTGGTGGCAAATTAACCATGTCCTGAGGAGGCAGCTGCCACACTGGTAGTAAACAGGGATGAGGAAAGTGCTAACCAGTCAGGGGGGAGGAGCTGGAAACGGAACTCACAAAACCTGGAAACCTGAGGTAGAAAGTGAAGTGTTTTATTAGAAATTGGCCTCTGAGAGCAGAAGTTCTCCACGGTTGTCACAGCTCCCATCCCTGCAGTCTCATTTTCTTCTTCTCCTCTTTCTCAGCTGTAAAATGGGACCCGGGGCCAGTCCCCTTGCCAGGTTCAGAAGATGAACTATGTTAAATGCAGAACCCAGACAGATCAGAATGTTTTAGTCTGACGTCCAGTTTCATTCCTACCCCCTACCCCCACCCCACCACCAGCAAGCAGTCTCATTTTTTATCATAAGTCCAAGGTGTCAAATCATGGATGACCTGTTGTTTTTAGGATGGGTCTCACTACATGGATGTGCTACATGGGTGACAATCATCCCCACCTTGCACTGAATGCCATGAGTTCCTTCACTCGATTTCAGTGATACCAGAGGAAAGACATGAGACTGTGTCTTTCTCCTGTCTTATCATGTACCATAAAGAGTACACGGTAAGGCAATCATACACATTTGATTCTTAATGTAAGCTTGGAGAGTTTTAACTCACACCCTAAGACAAAAAATGGCTATGACCTGAAAGCATTGAGTATTAGTATTTCATGACCTGAAAGCATTGAGTATTAGTACTTCCTGTGACCTGGAGAATCTGAAGGGATCATCACCAGTTTCCATAACCACAGAGCAAGGAAGCAGTTCTAGCCAGCCAGCAGGAGACTTCGATTCTTTACTTGCTGGACAAGGGTGGTCTGCAAGGAATTCAGGGAGAAGGGCGGAATGCGTGAACATGACGTGTTTCTGTTGAGAAACACACTTGTGTCTGTATTTGTTTTTTTGTGGACCGGTCTGTCCAGTCTGGAATAACTTTGGAAAGCATATGTTGAAAGGAAAAAAACATATTTGAGAAGCAAAGATGCAAGTTTTTAATTTCTCTCTTTCTTCTCCAGCAACGGCTCTTTTTCCTTCTTGGCTTTTGGGTCACACCCACTGTGCTTTGGGGATACTCCTATCTCTGTATGCAGGGCTGACTCAGGTGATGTTTGGGGATCCCTGGGGTACCAGGGATAGAGCTTGGACCTCCTGCAGGCAAAGACTGCACTCCAAGCCCGGGAGCTATTTCTCTGACCCCTAAGAATCTTGGTGAGCAAGACACATATTTTTCAGGATAAGCCTGAATTTCTTTGTTTTAGCAGCTTATGATAGCAGTTATGTTAATAATGTGAAACAGATTACAGTATGTTACTTTCAATAATTTTACCTGTGTTGTTAGCTAATTTTTTCTCTCTTTCCTTGCCCTTCATAGACCAAGTAATATTGGTCCTGTATGATCCATATCTTACTTATAGACACAATTCTGGAATTAGGTATTTTAAGTAGAGACAAATACTTCACAAAAAGAATTAAGGCTCTTTTTTTCACTCTGGAGAAGTCTATGTTATCTCTTGAACACTTCTCCCTCCCTCTCTCTCTCTCCTCTCTCTCTCTCTCTCTCTCTCACACACACACACACACATACACACAAATATTTATAAATATTTTTCCAATAAAAACTCTATACAATGGAATACTATGTAGCTGTTAGGAAAGTCATGAAATTTGCTTATAAGTGGATGGACATGGAGAGAATCATGCTAAGTGAATCAAGTCAGAAAGAGAGGGACAGACATAGAATGTCTGCACTTATTTGTAGAATATAGCACTGTAGCACTGCATCATTGTCCAGCTGTTAATCAATTTGCTCGAGTGGGCACCAGTAATATTTACATCATGAGACTTGTTGTTACTGTTTTTGACATATTGGATATGCCACGGGTAGCTTGGCAGGCTCTGCCATGCAGACAGGATACTCTCGGCACCTTTCCAAGGTCTCTGAGAGGGATGGAGGAATCGAACTCGGCTCGGCCGTGTGCAAGGCAAATCCCTTACCCGCTGTGCTATCGCTCTTCGTTGGAATATAAAATAACATATGAGACTAACACCCAAGGACAGTAGATATAAGGGCCAGGAAAACTGCTCCATAATCGGAAGCCTGCCTCATAAGCTGGGGGAGAAGGCAGGTGAGATAGAGAAGGGTCTCTTCTAAGTCAGTGATGGTTGGAGGGATCACTCAGGATTGGAGATGTGTGCTGAAAATAGGTAAAGGACCAAATATGAAGGCCTTTCAGTATCTGTATTACAAACCATAATGCCCAAAAGTGGAAATAGAGTAAAAAGGAAGTTGTGTGCCATAGACCAGGGCATGAGGTGGGGTGGAGGTGGCGGGAGGGATACTGGGGACATTGGTGGAAGAAAATGTACACTATTGGAGTTATGGGTGTTCTGGTCATTGTATGAGTTAAACTCAATCATGAAAGCTTTGTAACTATATCTTATGGTGGTTCAAAAACATGGACAAAAAAATAAAAACTATTTTATAAAACTATTCACTTACAAAAAACAAAACAAAAATAGGAAATGCAATGGATAGCAGACACTCATTTTCGATACCTTGTACCTGCTTAAACGATAAATTTCACATCAGCTCCTGAATTATAAGGCTAATCATTGACCCTCCAGTGAGTTTGGAATCAGTTTTTAACAGTCTTAAACTTATCTATTTTTTTTTCATGTCTTTGTCATTTCCTAGAAGTGAAAATGGAAAGGGAGACAGAGACAAAGGAACATTTTGTTGTGACCTAACATTCTAGCACATATACTTATGGGCCTTGGAGCCAGGATGTCGGGAACTAAATCCTGATGGTATCATTTACTAGCCCTGTAACAATATCATGTACCTGTTCTGTGGCCTCAGTTTCCTTATCTGTAAAATGAAACCGGAGTGACCCATCTGTTCTGGGGTTTTTCAGAGGATGGCATGAAACAATATCTGTTAATGGGAAAATATGATGCAACATACTCACTAGCAATTTTCTTGGGGTAGAAAATTCAGGGAAAACATAATATTAATGTCATTCCTATAAAAGCTTCTGATCAAAAAAGATAAAAACTCTAGAATAATTAGATTAGACTGAGTGGATGAGACTAGCAGAAGCTTATCTAGATGTCATTATCTTTGTTCTTTTGAACATTGGAGAAATCAAGTACTTTCCTTCAACCATAATGAAGGCTGTAGGATAGTAAATTGCTTGCCTTTAGCATGCTGAAAGGTGTAACTGAATAAAGTCCATAGCAACTAAACAATATAAAGAGTGACAACGGTTGTTTTAAATTGATCTGTAAGTTTTACCTTTTCAATTGTATTCATCAAGAGTTGTTTAGGTATTGTATTTTCAATTAACAACTCTACTGGTGATTTAATGGTTTAATCAAGAGTTCTACCATCGCACAAGTCTAGTAA
Organism: Sorex araneus; assembly: GCF_027595985.1. Lineage (NCBI taxonomy): Eukaryota > Metazoa > Chordata > Mammalia > Eulipotyphla > Soricidae > Sorex > Sorex araneus. The sequence goes on along the minus strand of NC_073307.1, from coordinate 42,322,328 downwards.
CAGACCACAAACAAGCGCACTCTTACATGGTTTCATAAGCAAGAGTCCCTTCCTACAGGATCATAATGAGAAGCGTGAACCTGGAATCGGGAAAGGGACACATGATTTTTATCATTGCTGAAATTCCTTCTCTTCCTCTTTAAAATAGTGAATCCCAAATATAAACTTTTCCTCAATTAATTTCAAGGTCAATTTAAAGAGATTATTACCTCTTTTTCAAATTATTGATATATGCTTATAGCAGGAAACAGTATCTGGGTTTCTGAATACCAAGATTTATTGGCAGAGGTAGAGTATTGGTTTAGGCTTGCCTTTGGTCAATATTGACATTGTGTGGCTCTGTCCCTTGGCTCTTATCCCCCAAATCTCTGTTTTAACTGTTTTTGAGCAAACAGCTATTAGAGAAGCTCAAATTCCTTGCTTTGAATCAGTCAAGGAGTCAAGTCCCACAAGGTCAGTGTGTGTCTAGCAGCATAAAGTCAGGTGTTTATCTGGGAATCGTGGAGAGGTGAGCTTCACTGCTTATCTGGATCCCTGTAAAGCTTTATGTGCTGGATGGCCCACTTTTCCCTGTCACATTCCCACTGAGGCACACTGGTGCTGACTGGTCTCAGCGCTATGAACAAATCCAAAGGGGTGCAGCCAAGAGAATTCAGGGTGAGCAGCCGTCAGAGAGAAAGCAGGAGGGATTTCCCAAGAAAGTGACTGCTTTGCTCATCATCCGGTCTATTTGCTGCCTTGAGTAAGGACAGAGGATCACGTTGTATTTGGAGAAGGATTCACTATTTTACAGTTTTGTGTTAATAACCTTTTTATTAATAACCTTTTTTATTGTGTAATGCATTCTCATTGTGGAAAACATACACTGCAGTGGGACAAAAGCAAAACCCAAACTCACTTCCTACTATATCTGTGTTTGTATGTGTATATATATTCATATATATGATTCAGATTTTTATATAGCCTTTATGCGCCTTGAACATTGAGGAAATTTGATATTCTCTTAATGGATGTCCTATTTATATTTTCTTCCAGGAAATCATGCCTGACTTTAGTTTTCCTCAGTTTCATACATACCCTGGATCTCCTCTATTTTATTTTTTATTTTTTACTTGCTAAGCTGTGAGCTCTGGAAATCCCTGATCATGACGTTGGGTTTGTGATAAACATTGAACAAGTTATTTTGTGTTTCTGGTTTTGATTTTTCCCTTTAGGACAGCAAAAGTCTTGACATGAAATAAATATTATTTTTGTTTCTGAGTGAGGAAGACCCAGGGAAGGAAAATAGAAGAGTTGATTGAGAGAATACCCAGGGACTGGAATCATCATGTCTCTCCAATTATTGCCAAGATATTACTGCCTGCAGTTATGATAATGGTGTTGTAATTTTCAGAGCATTAATAAGCTGATGAGATGCTATGAGGCCTCAAGATATAACTGCTGGTCTTTTTTTATTGGGAGTTCTTTGATAAAAAAAACACCAGATGATCTATAATGTGTGAAATAATGTTTTTGTTTGGAGTCTTTGTGAAATACTTGCTGTCATTTTTTTCTAGTTAACAAAAATCACAAGCTAATGTCACTTAATCAGAGCTAGAGATGATTGACAAACCTGTCGGGTGGACACATTTCCCCATCTTCTCAAGAGATTTAAAGCATTTCAGCAGTCATTGTGTAGTCTTAAAATGTATTCTTTGCAAAGCCATCAGAATGAATGAGCTAATATCAAAGTTTATATTAACAACTCAAAATAGTTCCAACCTTTAAGTTGTTGACATGGAAACACATCTTTCTCCACCTTATCAGAACTCTGCACATGTGCCTGTGTGGGCTGGGCTCTGGATTAATCAGAAATACCCCCATTTGATCGTGCCTTCAAGTTAGCAAATTTATGAAGAAACACATTATTATTCATTTATTCTGTGTATCCACAGAAAACAATCAGTCTAATGGTGCTGCCATGTTGACTGTTTTTCTGTCCTGTTTTATTAATCAAGTACAATCCTCACAAAGTCTAAATTCTTCCAGTTCCAGCACCAGAGTAATTAATAGATATTTACTTTGGAGACAAAGGGAAATGTCTGCTTCTGTGTTAATGTTATGTTAAATAGTTAGATACAGTTGGTGATTTTCTTACTGACTTAAGATTAAAATAGGATGGAGAAATAAAAACTATTTAAAACAGATTCTTCAACCATGTTTGGAAAATCTGTGAAAAGATTTGGGTTAACCGTGTAGTGTCAGTAACCAGCATGTCCTGAACATCTGTGGTTCATTTTGCTTTATTTGAACTGCTAAGGTCATTCATCTGGGCAAGAGTGAGTTTGTTCATCTGGATGGGAGCCTGGCTCCGATTGTTAGAATGAGGATCCCAGTGCCCCTGTGTCATTGTGCTCCTCATGTGGGTGGCTCTCCCACATGAGGGTGGTTTTGTTCATTTGTGGGAAATGACCATGCACATCTGTCTATTTAGAGGGCCCAGTCATATCCATAAACCAATCAGGCATATAGGACACCTTATTCCAAAAATATGGATGTATCAGTAGATGAATGATAAACTTACATATCTCAAAATTAATTTTGAAGTTCTCTCTTTCAAAATTTACAAAATACTCTTGTAAATATTGAAATTTAAAATATTTAAATTTAAAACTTTAAAAATTAAACATTTTTTTTTGTGCTTTTGTTTGGGGGCCACGCATGGTATTGCTCAGAGTTTACTCTTATCTCTGTACTCAAGAATCACTCCTGGCAATACTTGGGAACCTGAGATTGAACCCAGGTCAGCCATGTGCAAGGCAAGCACCCTATCCACTGTAATATAGCTATGGTTCCAGAGAAGATTCTTGACATAAAACACTTGAAAATAATCTAATAAACATATTCTTCCTTTTTTATATATATATTTTATTTATTTATTTATTTATTTTAGGTTGAAAAGCAATTTTTATTGAAGAATTTGGAGGGAAAGTTTCCTATAATAATAAAAATAGTCAAGTTGAATGTAAAAACACCGTGTGCGGCGCAGCGGCGGGCAGGGGCACGGGGTGGGGGTAGCGCTGGCAGGACAATGCTGTGCGGGGGGCAGGGGTCCCTGTCACTGGAAACCCCAGTGCGTCCTGCCGGCCTGGCGGGGGGCCCAGGCCCTTGGGCTCAGTCAGTCGCCCCCGGCCCTGGCGCCTCATCAGGAGACGCTGAAATAAATTAAGAATTCCCCGGTGGGCTCCCCACGGCCGCCTCAGGCCGTGCCGCTGGCCGAGTAGGAGAACTGGGGGAAGTGGGGTCTGCGCTCGCGGTCCGCACACTCCATGTTGTCATCTTGGTCGGGTGGCGTGATGGTGATCACCTGGGCTGTGAACTCCTCGTCGAAATACCTGGTGTCTGTCTCGTACACGTCCTGCCACACGACGCCGGCGGAGAAGCGGTGCTGCAAGATCTCCTTGGCGGACTCCGAGCCGCCACCCAGCCTGTGCTTGGGGTCCTTCTTGAGCAGCCCGGCCAGCAGGGACTTGGCCTTTGCAGACTTTTCAGAGATTTTGAATCTGAGACTGTGATTCTACTCTAAGAATCTCCGCTGTTTTAGAATAGAGTATAATTTCTCTGTCTTTGAATTTGTAAAACTTCAGAGGACAAGAAGGATAATGACATAGACAGTCCAAGTTGATGAATAAAAGGAAAGAGAATGAATGGATTTGCACATGGACTCATGTTGGGATGTGGGTCCAAAATAAGTACCTGAAGTCTTGGACTACAGCACATTATCCTCTATGTGATACATTGCTTTTTGGGGGGCTTTCAACCTACATTAATAAAGAAGCTCCCTTGTCTGTATTTTGTTTATATGTAGTTTCACGGTCATTCATTCACTGATATTCACTCATCCTTCCATCTGTTTGCTCATTCATTCAGCCAACACATTTGCCCTATGCTTTGTATGGGAATGCAACAATTTCTGATTTTGAGATGCTAAGGACAACATATATATGGTCAAGAGAGTATTGAATTATTGTTTCAACTCTAACTCTATTACCTGGTCTTAGAAAATGAAGTTCATGAATCCTCAGTGCCCCACAAAGGGCTAGTCCTACCAAAGTTCTGTGTTGATGGGGATTCCCTTGGATAACTGGAAGCTACAGATACTTTTTCTTTCATTTACAACATGCAAAATCTATTTATTTAGGTTCTTGCTAGCAGTAATAAGACAATCAATGTTATAGTAGCTGGCACAGATCACACTTCCCCGTCACATTCCATCAACTCCTGCACACATCCCCCGAGCCAATTGCTAATCCGAAATTCATTCCTCATAAGCTCTTCTGTGTGGGCCTAGAGAGTCAAATAGAGCCATGTGCTCCCCTTAGCACTTTAGCAACTAGAACAAATCTGAGTTGTTATTGTCAACTCTGATAACAGCTCATAGACTTTAATTAATTAAATTAAGAATAAATTCCCCATACAATGATCCAGTGGCATGCATTAAATTTGGGAAGTGGGGTCAGAACATAAACAAAAACCCTGTTTCAGGTACCTAATATCATGAATCTTTATGATTAACATCCTACTGACCTGTTCTGGTAATAAATCTTATTTTTGTCATAAAAATTGCTGTTTGTCAATTAAAAGATAGTGATTTATTTTCATTTCATGGAGGAGAATGGAAGAAGGGACAGCATACATATAGTAAAATATTGTTTTGTATTCCATGCCAAGTTCAGACTGTTCTTGTGATGACTACTGGTTAGTACTACTGATGGATATTTCAATGGTATTAATAGATGTGTGATACTGTGGATAGTGCATCTTCTTCCCTGAGCAGGACTCATTCATGGATCCTATTTTCTTAGCTATGTCACCTGTTTCATAGCTGTGCCATTTAAACTTTCTCCTGAATGACTTTAGTTATAAGCCAGAGGGGAGTAGTCAGAACAGTTAGTACAAACAAAAAAAATTGGCGGGGAGAAATGAATCAATATGAAGGAAAGAGGAATATTTTTAGTGCTTCCAGTATTCCTGGTGAGTATTCTCAAATATTCAGACAGTATAAGAAACTTACATGAAGAGCCCCTGTGAGGTGATTTCAGGTCAGTCCTTGATGAACTCCATCTCCTAGTTTCCCTTCCCAGAGGCCATAGGTTGGTTGAAACAGACAGGGCAGCAACTCAAGCAGAGAGCCAGTCCTTACCAAAGATGCTTCTTCATTGCTAAACTTCAAAGGTCAACTGAAAAGTCAGGCATCAGGACTTACTAAGTCAAATGTCTTCAGAGCAAATTGGGGTCAAAGGATGGGTACCATGATACCAAGGGCCAAGCTACCCTTGTTCAGTTAGAGTGGGGTATTGTTCTTGATATCTAGATGTAGAGAGTCTCTTGCCTGCGCACATGTCTTCCCCAGGGCCCCTCAGAGGGGGTGGGATTTAGTTTCCCTCCCTGCCACGAGCAGAGATCCCACAGCCGAAGACCTTTGGAGCCTAGCCACAGCCATGCTCAAGGCCCCTCTTTACAGGTTCGGACGAGCCTCACACACGAAGGTACTGGCAGAGGAAACCAGGTATGTGGGACCTGGGGCTGAGACCTCCAAGCCTGCTCGAATCGGGACTGGGCCTCTTTTGCCCAGATTTCCTATTTTCCAGTAGCTAGGCAGTCACACCCAGGGACTGTCCGTGGCCCCTGTAATCCCATCAACGGCCAACATCCAGAGACTTTAAAATCAAGCTCGTGGAAGGACATCTTATAGCCTATTTCTCCCTCTGGGAGAACCTGGCAAGCTACCAAGAGTTTTCTGCCCACATAGGAGAGCCTCGAAAACTCCCCATGGTGTATTCATATGCCAAAGCCAGTAAAAATGCTGGGTCTCATTCCCCTGACCCTGAAAGAGCCTCCAATGCAGCATCATTGGGAAGGACAAGTAAAGCCCTAAGATTCTAAAATCTTAGGGCTAGGACAAATGGAGACATTACTGAGACCGCTAGAGAAATTTGATGATCAACAGGATGATGATGATGATGATGATCACGATGATGATGATGATGATCTAGATTTAAGGTTGCTCAATTTGATTTTTAGGGACACAAAATTTCCCATTTTTCCCTTTGATTTCTTTGATTTGTTTTGTTTTTAAGCTATACCTAGTGGTGCTCAGGTTTTTTCCCCTGGATTTACTCGAGGGATCATTCCTGGCATTGCTCAGGGGAACGTATGCAGATCCAGAGATTGAATAAGGGTTAGATACATGGGATCAAGCGTCTTAACCCTGTACAATCTCCCTGGCCCTGAAAATTCTAGGTTTGCTTTCAGTGAATTTCTCAGTTACTAGACATTATCCATAATTTTAAAAGCTATTTGGAACTCACATAAAAGACACACGTAATCTCTTGTTGCAAACTTGGCTTCAGAATTCAGATATGTTTTTAATGTCACTGATCTTGTATTTGTCTTTTGCGAATATATACTTGATATAAATGAGTAATAAAGCCTGTGGATTATCTGTAGGACAAAACTTTCTCTTGGTGAAGGGGAAAACTCGACCCTTGTCCAATAATTCAAATGCTATTTCTTTCCCCTAGTACATCTGTCAAGGAGTTAGTCTTCTTAAGACCAAAGGCTACATTAGATTCCAAAAATGCAGCTTAACAAGAAGTCCTTTAGTCTCTGAGAAATTGGGAATTCAGGAGTTCTGCAGTGAAGCTAAGAACCTCCAGACCCAGAACTGGACAGATTATGTAGATTAAGGCAGGTTCTTGCCTCAGAACATGACGTCATTCACTGCCCACTTTCTACAATGATGGAATCACCCCACATCACCCCATTCCCCATCATCTTCATAGTTCATAGGATGCTTCCCCCACACACCATCTGATCTATTTCTCATTGACAAGGGAAAGTGTCTTATCTCTCTGTTCCAAATAAGTAAACTGAGGCTCACAAAAGTGGAAATGCTGAAAAATGTATATGGCTGATCTGTGTTGACTTGGGGATCATGGTCCCGAATTCAGGAGATTTTGTCAAATCATCCAGTCTTTTTGGACCCCATGTGTGGATTCTGCTTCCATGTCACTTAAGCTCTCGCTCAGTCATGCAAAGAAAAATCTTGCTGACATAACCCCAGGGAGCCTGCCTTGCTGAGCATCAGGGTGCCTCCTAGTCACTTTACCATTTGTGGGCAATTGTTTCCAGACAGACCCACTGACAGAGTATAAAATTAAAACACAAGATTATTAAGAGCAAAGTCAATCAAATGGCACAATTAAGACTGTGTGATAGTGCAATATACTAATATAAGTCTCACTAATATAGACATTGATAATAACATATTTATTTTAGAATAGATTAGAAATTTATTTTCAACTTTTGATGAAGAGAAAAGTGGAATGGGCAGGCAGGCGTACTTGTTTCTTGCTTGGTTTTGTGGCCTGCTAAGTCCAATAACAAGTGAAAGTAAATTTCAAGTTAGAAACCCAGTGAAATGAATGATCCAGGAAGGGGTATTATCTGTCAAAGTGAGGGGTAGGGAACAAAGGATAAAATTTGGAAAAGTACTAAGGAAATGTGCAAATAATAAGTTTTTTAAAATAAGAAATAATTTAGGTATCATTGATTAAGAGGCAATTCCATAATTAACAGATCAGTATGTCTTCTTGGCAAAAATAAATGACAATCTCCTCTACTAAAGAAATTCCTTCTACTGGGCCAGAGTGATAGTACAGTGGGTAGGGCATTTGCTTTGCACTTGGTCGACCCAGGTTCAATCTCCGGCATCCCATATGGTCCCTCAAGCACCACCAGGAGTAATTCTTGAGTGCAAATCCAGGAGTAACCCCTGAGCATTGCCAGGTATGACCCAAGAGTCAAAAAAAAAAAAAAAAAGGAAAGGAAATTAATTCTTCATCTTTTAAGTTTTGTCAGGGATGAAAGGGCATAGCAAAATTGATTTATTCTCATGGATTCCAAATTGATGAACTCCACAGATCACAGAGGGATCTCTTGTGGATATAGATTCTGATGAGTGAGTTCCAAGGTTCTTTCTTATTTTTCAGTGAAGCAAAACAGTATTTATTGAAAGAAATTAGAAAGATGTGAGAGCAGAGAAAGAAAAGAATCATTGTTCAAGAGAGAATATGGGCTTCTCCAGAGTGTAAACAGCAGAGAGAGAGAGAGAGAGAGAGAGAGAGAGAGAGAGAGAGAGAGAGAGATGCCTACTCATGAGGGAACATGAGCTTCTTCATAGAGAACAAAGCCAGGATTTTCATTTCTAACCTGTCTCTGGGTGCTGCTACTCTGAAGGAGGATGCTGGGAGTGACCATGCAGAGCTTCTTCCTAGCTTGACTGAGCACTCTGGCCGATGAGCTACCCTTTCCTGCACCACGTTCAGAGACATCCCATCAATTAGGACACAACAGTTGCACACACACTTCTTTCCGGGGCTTGTATTTTGTTTTTGGATGTTTTGATTTCATGATGCACAACTTGAGTCAAAATATGTTCACATTCATTGCGTGAGGCTTGTTCTCTGTCAAATCTGTTGACAGGTCATCTCAAAACTTTGAAGGATTGTCTCAGGGAGCATGTGATTCGTAGGCTCTCATTTTATACTGTCGAAAGCCTGTTTGCATTGTTGCCTAACTGGTTCATATGTAGCTTTGTGTGAGCCACATGTTACCGTATGTTAAGTCCTGGGTTTGTGTCTGCAGTGCCTTGTTGATATTTAGAGACTCTAATCACCTTCCCTGATGAGGTTCTTTATTTTTCCCAGGCCATAGAGATTTCTTGGTGGCTTCTTTGTGCATTTCACTTTTAGCCTCTGATACAGGTTTTCTGTCATTTCTATATTTTAATCAGCTCCCTGTTTTCCCATTTAATCTCTAAACTCAGGGTCGGAGAAGTGAAGGGAAGGTTTTGTGGCTTTCATCCTGAGAACAACTCTTTCCTAGGGAACTGAGACACAGCAGGAAGTAAGGCAGTTACCAGTGGAGAGAGCCCTTGTCCTCGAACTCATTATTCCTAATCCCATGAACTTGCGTTATAGACACCTATCTTTAGGTGCTACTTCATAACTAAGATTCTTTGAGTCCTTCAGCCTCTTTTGTGGAAGGAATTTTACAAATACAGTCTCAATACCTGTGGTTACTTGTTACATTAAAAGCAAAAATCTTGTGTAAAATGCAATATCTATTAGGAATCAGCCAGAGAGACAATCAGTGGGAGGGCCGCTGCATCATGAAATTTACTGCCAGAAATTGGCATATGTGAATATGGTGCCTCCCAGGCAACCTGAAATGCACAAGACAGACCACTTAGAAGGGCAGGCTGGAAGCGCTCAGAAGCTATAGTCCAGAGACAGAATTTCTTTTCCCAAGGCGTCTAAACAACTTGCAAGGATTGATTCTCCAATGCCCAGATTATCTAGATTTGCAGAGGTTCCCTAACTTGCCTCTTTTTCTAGGAAGAAAATTATCAGCACTCCCCCCCAAAAAAACTGCCTCCATAATTGGAGAAAAATTAATTTGCAGAGGGTCCAAAAATAATTTTTGGAAACAAAATAGAGACAATAATATTAGAAAAAGAAAATTAGAAGAGATAGTACACTGTGTAGGGCACTCCCCTTGCATACAGTTGCCTGGGGTTCAATTTCTAGCACCATGTAAGGTCTCCCCCCCTCCCTCCCTCCCTCCCTCCCTCCCTTTCTCCCTCCCTCCCTCCCTCCCTTCCTGCCATCCTCCCTCCCTCCCTCCCTCCCTCCCTCCCTTCCTTCCTTCCTTCCTTCCTTCCTTCCTTCCTTCCTTCCTTCCTTCCTTCCTTCCTTCCTTCCTTCCTTCCTTCCTTTTTTTCCTTTCTTCCCACCCTTCCTCCCATAGCAAGGTTACACCTTGTTCTGTGCTCAGGGATCACTCTTGGCAGTGCCTATGGGATTGTATGTAGGAAATGAACTCAGGTCATTTATGTGAAAGGCAAGTGACATACCCATTGCATCATTTATCTGGTCCTCTTTTTAAATTCTCATCAAACTTCCCTTTCTGCTGAAGTTTATTCTCTCCTAAGGGTATCCATCCTTCACATTTGTACTACTAGTGACAGTAGTTCCATTTTAAATTATCTCCTGGTTTTATAACTTCCTGAAATGCATTGCCAAGGGCCCCTTACCAAGTGATCTCAAGTGCATCAGTGTTTTCCAAAGTTGGTAACACTTTCCCACCCTACCTCATCTTTGGGTGCTGGAAAGGAGTGGGCAGTAGTAACATCTGATGCAATGGGGGATTGCTTTCTGTTTCTTCACTTAAAGATGTCTCAGAGGGCATTTACTTCTGCAAAAGAAGACAGTAGCCAAATAAACTCAAATATACTTTGGGTACCTCAGACAGGTAAAACCGTCAAATTGAAGGGAACATCGCAGACTTTGTCTTTATATAACCTTCATGGCAGAGAGTCTCTTGCCCATGCACCTGGCTGTCTTCCCGGGGCCCCTCAGAGGGGATGGGCTCCAGTTTCCCTCCCCATCCTGAGCAGAACTCCTGAGGTCGAAGACCTCCGGAGCCTTAACCACAGCCATGCTCAAGGCGCCTCTCTACACGTTCAAATGAGCCTCACGCATGAAGGTACTGGCAGAGGAATCCAGGTGTGTGGGACCTGGGGCTGAGACCACCAAGCCTGCTCGGATTGGAACTGGGCCTCTTCCGCCCAGATTTCTCATTTTCCAGTAGCTAGTCAGTCACACCCAGGGACCAGGGACTGCCCCCCCGCCCCCCACCCCCCCCCCAGCACCGTGTAATCCCATCAATGGCCAGCATCCAGAGACTTAAAACCAAGCTCCTGGAAGCGACATCTTATAGCCTACTTCTCCCTCTGGGAGAAACTGGCAAGCTACCGAGAGTTTCCTGCCCTCATGGGAGAGCCTCACAAACTCCCCATGGTGTATTCATATGCCAAAACCAGTAACAATGCTGGATCTCTTTCCCCTGAAGGATGAGTAGAGAGAGGTTTCTAAAATCTCAGGGCTAGGACAAATGGAGACCTTACTGAGACAACTCGAGAAATTTGACGATCAATGGGATGATGATAATGATGATAACTTTCATGTACTTTTCTTTTTTATTTTAATTTTTTTATTTTATTGAATCACCATGTGGAAAATTACAATGCTTTCAGGTTTAAGTCTCAGTTATACAATGCTGAAACAACCATCCCTTCACCAGTGCCCATATTCCACCACCACCAAAAAAAAGAAAATACACCCAAAACCCAGTATAACTCCCATCCCACCCCCCACCCCCTGAACTGATAAATTTCACTTTACTTTCTCTTTACTATTACGGTTCGGAGTTCCTCACTAGAGTCAGACCTGTTGTGAAGAGACATGAGGTCACAGGGCTACTACTGCGGCTGCGCAGTTTTGGATTTCTGAACTTTAGCAACTAAGTCCAGGGATATTTCTTCCAGATATTGGATCATTGCAAGCTTGTAACTCATCTGTGGTCGTCATAATATGGCGGTTGCCACGCTCTTCACCCCTGGCAAGGAAGAGGAGAGAGAGAGAGAGAGAGAGAGAGAGAGAGAGAGAGAGAGAGAGAGAGAGAGAGAGAGAGAGAGAGAGAGAGAGAGAGAGAGAGAGAGAGATACCTGTCCCCTCCTGGGCAGGCTTGGGGCTACAGCTTAGTTCTGTCTGGAGACATTCTGCAAGCAACTGCCCATACCAAAAGAGTTTAGCTGGCCTCTGGAGTCATGCTCGTGCAGCTGCGGAGAGGCCGCACATGTGTGGCCTCCAGGACCACATCTCGGTGGTGAGCCGAACTTTTCTTTTTATGTCTATCACTTTCAATTGTTTTATCTGTTTCTCATTTTGGTGACACTTCAGATTGAGTTAATGTTGAACACCATTTCACTAAACGACTCAATATTCTGTGTTAAAACGAGCAAGGAAGGAGCCATAGAAACATTCCACTGTGTAAGGTGCTTGCATTGCTTGAGGATGACCCAAGTCCAATCTCCTGAACAAGATATATAGTTTGCTAAGCCCTATTCAGAGTGATCCCTGAGCCCAGAGCCAGGATTAAGTTCTGAGCACTTCAGGGTGTGTACCTTCCCTTCCTCTAAGCAACAATAACAACAACACAAAAGCCAAGGTTAAAAGAAGGATTTGAGGGCCAGAACATCAAACAAGTTGTTACACATAGTATGAGACTATTATCCAAAGAGGGCAGAAATAGGAGTACTGGTCCATGGCTGGAAGCTGGCCACAGCTGAGGTGGGGGAGGAGTTGAGGGCAGATAGAATAGAGAAGGGACCACTATGACAATGAGAGTTGGAAATGGTCACTCTGGACAAGAACTGAATGCTGAAAGTAGATAAAGGGATATACATAATAACCTTTCATACCTGTACTTCAAACCGTAATGTCCAGAGAGAGAGAGAGATAAACAGGTTGAGAGAGATAAGAGAGATAGGGATGCTGAACCTTCTGTGAAGGTAGGGCAAAAGTAAGGAAACTGGATTTTGGTGGTGGGAAATGTACTCTTGTGAAGGGATGGGTTTTGGGACATTGTATGATCGAAAATCAATCATGAACAACTTTGTATCTATGTATCTCATGGTGGTTGAATTAAAAAAAAATTAAAGCACTGCCATCCAAAAAAAAAAAACAAACAAAAAACCCCAAGTTGTTAGATTCTGGAAAAGCCTAGCATTTGTTAATTCTGGGATTCTTAAGAGCAATAAAGTGAGGATCTGTCAGCTTCAGAAGACCTGCAAGCAGTGGGGAACTTGACTGAGAGCCTTTTCCAAAGATTTGGTGATGTGATTCTAGGAAGTTTCTCTTGTGATGCATAAAGGGAATACCCAGCCAGCAAGAGGAAAGGAATAAGAAACCCTACAATATGGCTTCATCATGATTTCTCCACAGCCAGCTTCAGACTGGTTCACAGATGGGTCAGCACAGTAGGCTGGTCCCAGCAGGGACTGGGTCCCTGCTTCATTACAGCCCCACACAAGGCTTGTCCTGTAGGATAGACTGTGTAAAGGAAAATCCTTGTATTTGGAGGAGCTGTGAACAGTACACTGGGTCATTCACTTTGGAGATAAAATTGGCTGGAGATTGGAGCCTATGCAGAAATTCTGGGCAGTGGCAAAAAATAAATAAATAAATAAACCCATAAAAAATCTGGCCAGCTGGTCAAGGAAGTCTGAAAAAGCAGCATAAGGATGGGCTAATTGGATTGGCACATAGTAGATGAGTCTTTGTGTTCCATCTTAAGGGATGTCTCAGAGGGGGGGAGGGGGCAAGTGCACAGAGTGACTCATTCTGTGAATGTCATCCAGCTTTCCTCTGTAGTCACTCCTGGAGCTCAGTGGGCCCAGAAGCAATGTGCAGGATGACAAGGATAGGGATCCTTGGCCAACCAATCTATCTGGGCTTCCTCTTTTCCATGGTGATGAAGCCGCTGCCTTAGTTGAATGTTCCCCCCCATCCCCTGCCACCCTGCCCTGGCCAGCAGCCGAGAGAGATGCTCACTCCTGATGTGCTGCCATCCTTTGGATTGACCATCCTTGGGAGTGGAGTCAATGATAGAGCAAGTCAAATCAACATACAGATTGCCCATTTAAATTTGAATTGCAGGTAAACCATGAATTGTTTTTCACGGTTTGCATGCAGCCCTGGAGCATCCTCATCCTCCAAAGTTTTTCATTATTTATCTGAAATTCAAGTCGTAAGCATTGTATCTGGAAACGCTAAGGGAGATGTTGGTTCTGCCAGATTCATTCTATTTGGGAAGAGGAAGGAGAGAGGAGATGGCCTTTATTAGAATCAAAAATGCCTTCTGGGTAGAAATTGGACTCTCCTGCTAGGAGTGTGGGACGCCTGATTTATGGAAGGGAGATTAGCATGTCTGCCAAACGTATATGTTTATCTGTTGGTCTTATATGTTCTCCATCTCTCATTTATAGCCAGGCTAATAAAATTGCTTATTAATTTCTTGCCTATGGAAGTTGGGTTATGGTCTTGGAAGTTGGGACTTGGTCTCGTGATAACTTGTATATTTATACCAACCATTTTAGTAGATGCAAGGAGGATTAATGATAAAATTCAATGTTTATTGTCTTAAAATTTTTTGACATAAACCAGAAGAGAGTTTTTTAACCTGAAAAAGGGTTTCTCTTCTATTTTAATGCACAATAGTATTCAGCTTATTTGGATTCAGTAAATTATAACCCATATGAGTTCCAAATTTGGGATTATTCAGATGAAGCAGAACTAAACTTTGACATGTTTTACTATTATATTTTAATTGGCTTTACCAATGAAATGGAGTAAAGATAATTTGAGTATTCATCTTACTTAAAAAAAATCTTGAAAAAAAATCTAAAGCATTATATTTGCATACCAACATTAGTGTGCTAATTACAAATTGTTCTTTTGGACTATTCACATTAAATAGATTCACTGAGTAGCAACCACTCTTAGCCTAGGGCTATAAAGTAATACAATGACAATATTCCAAAAATATTGTATTATTTCTTATTTTAATTTGGAAAGCCTAATGTGTTCCTTCTCCCAATTATTCCAAATTAGGGTTTTGCTGCAATGTTGAACCCAGAGAACATTGCATATTGCCCAATTTGCTGACCGTGCTTGATACTTTGACTGGGTTGGGTTTTCCTTTTCTCTCATTTAAACCCAAAGTTCTTTTCCACACTTTAACTGGAACGTCTCTCCTTTCTCTCACACCTGATGTAAGGGGTTCCAGCTCCGCACCACTGTGGGAGGGGGTGCCCAGGACAGTGACCTCCCCAGTGCAGAAAGTGCCTCTGGATGCAGAAAGCCAATTTGCTCCTTACTGCTCTGTCTGGGGCACCTCACAACGTGCTTTAATGACAGCTCAGCAGTTTTAATAGCCTCTTTTAATGGCTAAAAACAGACCCAGTCTGTCCAAACATAGCCTATTCACCAGCTCTCGTCAAAACAATTCGGTTTTGCTATATGATGATGCAGCAGACCATGGAAACCAGGCACACAGCCTCTATTCATGGCCAAAGTTGGGCCCTGGGGCAAAAGCAAGTCAACCCAAGCAATGGTCATATTAAATACCCGTGGTCCCCCACCCCTCCGCCACTGTCTGTTTCTCAAACAGAGCCTCCATTTCTCTGGGACAGTGAAGAACCAATTTGCAAAAGCAACTCAGCACAACTTAAAATACCATTACAACAGCTTCAGCCTGGAGGCGGGAGGGGGGAGGGGAGCAGTGTGAGGGGCAGCAGGGGATTTTCCTTTTGAGTTTAGTGACCAGGTCATCCTTAAACCACTGAGATTCAAGGGGCTGAGGGTGGTCTCTTTCAGTCCTTAAATGTAAGGTAACTTGCTTCTCTTTTTCCCTTTTAAACCAGTACACAAGTTAGAGAACTGTTTCCTTACCAGAACATTTTGGCTCGTATGTTTTTGTCATCAGGTGGCTGTTTTGTCAAACTCTTCAGGGTCCTCATCACGAGGTGGAGGGAGAAATGGAAAAACAAATTACACTTGAAAAATAACTGGTTTCTCCGAGTTCTCTTACGGTTGAAATTTTAAAATATAAATGTATTTTTGAAAAAGCTTCTTTCCCTGCCTTGTCCATTAAAAAAAAGTATTATTGAAAATATTTAACAAATTCACATTATTATGCTGCCACTGTTTTAAATGCACTTTTTTTTTGGTGCCCCCTCTGAGGTACAAGCACTTTTAGTGTAAATATAAAAAGTAGACAGTGGTGTGTGTGACCATCTAATTACTATTTATCTCAACATGTAAGTCAGGAGTTCTTTATTTCTAAATCTGCAGAATATGTATGTGTGTGTGTGTTTCTATATGTCATTTATGGGTACATAGTAGAATGATATTTCATGCCAATGCCTATAATGACTTTTTAAAAAATCTGTTGGTACTGTGTATTGTAATTAACAGGATTTTCAGACTTAGATAACAGATCTTAGGATCATTTCCTGATGTGACTTCAAGGACCCTCAGGTAGATGATAGAAAAAATGGTTCTAGGTCCCAGGAAATGTTGATGAGACAGTCATTAAGTTTGCTTTATTTTGGAGGGCCATACCCTATATTGCTGAGGACTTACTCCTGGCTTTGTGTTCAGGGGTCACTCCCAACAGTCATAGGGGAACCATATGTGGTGCCAGAGATCAAACAAGGTTTGGCATTGCATGAAAAGTGAACACTTTAATCACTGTACTTTCTCTCTGGCCTTTCCTATATGCCACTTTAATTCTTACAGAAACTGGGATGCAGCCATTATGTGAAGCTTTTGGAAAAACCTTGCCTGTATTACTTAAAAATCACTGATTATTACTAACCAACCTGAGTGCTGCCAGAGTTTGAGTCCCTTTTAAGATAGTACACAAGTTAGAGAACTGTGTCCTTACCAGAACATTTTGGCTTGTATGTTTTTGTCATCAGGTGGCTGAACAGTAACAATAAGTCTCAAAAACAGTAACAATAAGTCTCACAATGAGAGACATTACTGGTGCTTGCTTGAACAAATTGATGAGCAACAGGATGACAGTGACAGTGACTTCAGGGTCCTCATCACTGAAGGTGGAGGGAGAAAGGGAAAAACAAATTACACTTGAAAAATATCTAGTTTCTCCTAGTTACCTTAAAGGTGAAATTTTAAAATATAAATGTATTGGTGAAAAAGTTTCTTTCCCTGCCTTTGGTGCATGCAAGGCAAGTGCCCTGCCCGCTGTACTATCTCTCCACCCCCTTCTTTGTGTACCTTTTAAGTGGCATGTGGAACATAATTACATCAAGCAACAATTACATGATGAAAGGTTATAAAACAATTTTGGAACTGAGAAAACTAGGGCTGATCCTTATGTGCTGAAACACAGTAGCAGATGAATATATATGTTTAAAGCTGAATTCTTGGTCTTGTGAGAGCACATAGAAATCCTCACATGTGGCATTATCTATATACCCTTCTCAGTGTAGTGCCACACAAAAAGGTCCGGATCTCAAGAGGATCAACCAATTGCTCACAAGCTATATACAGTGTGTAATGCCCAAGTTAAAATCTTCACATTCTGCATACTTTTGAGTTTCTACATCAGCTCTGTCCTGGCCAGAATCCTGAAGTGTTCGTTTGCATAAATAGAACCACTATTTGATATCCAAGCTTTATTTTTTTTTAATTTTTTTTTCATGGTTAATTTTTTTAAATTTATTTTATTGAATCACCAAGTGGAAAGTTACAAAGTTCTCAGGCTTATATCTCAGTTACACAATGCTCAAACACCCATCCCTTCACCAGTGCCCATATTCCACCACCAATAAAAACAAAAACAAAAGCAAAAACAAAACAAACAAACAAACAAAAGAAAAAACAGTATACATCCCACCCCTCACCCCCCAACCCACACCCGTAGGTGAGTGAGAATTTCACTTCCTTTTCTCTTTACCTTGATTACATTCCAGATTTCAACACATAACTCACTATTGTTGTTAGAGTTTCAAAACAGACACTATTTTTGTTGGAATTTATCCCCTAAGAATACAGCTCTATTAATAGGGAAATATTTGATAATAAGTTTTCCACTGATGAGAATGAAGAGATAAAATGTCTAATGGAGGAAATAACCTTCCTTCTTGGTCTTTCTCCCCTCCGGAAGAAGGTGTGGTGTCCGACATTTTGTGGGTCCGTTGAGAAGGTACGAACTTGTGGCGCGAAAAAAAAAAAAATGTGTGCTTTGAACTTGAAACAGCTGCAGGATACAGGGCCAGCCCCAGCCGGGGCCCGTGCTCGGCTCCGGCTGGCCGGGTTTTCGGCCCGGGCGCCCATGCCCCTGCAGAGCCGGTGGATGTGGAACGAGCGGGAACCAGAGACAGCTTTAGGAATTGGGGTTCCAGCAAGTGCTTGCACCCATGTATGGAGACTGTGAACTAACTTTGGCTACATGCTGTTCCAGGAAGAGAAATGATTTATTTTCAAACTTAAATCTTCGCGGACTTAATTACTATAACACAGAAATTGATATCCAAGCTTTAAATGGTAACAAATATATATGCACATGTATATCACTGTATCACTGTCATCCCGTTGCTCATCGATTTGTTTGAGCGGCACCAGTAATGTCTCCATTGTGAGTCTTGTTGTTACTGTTTTTGGCATCTCAAATATGCCACAGGTAGCCTGCCAGGCTCTGCTGTGGGGGCAAGATACTCTCGGTAGCTTGCCGGGCTCTCTGAGAGGGGCAGAGGAATTGAACCTGGATTGGCCGCGTGCAAGGCAAACGCCCTACCTGCTGTGCTATCATACCCATCCATGCTCATGGTTTACTCCTGGGTTTGCTCTCAGGGATAACTTCTACAGGGGCTTAGGGAACCATATGGAGTGATGGGGATCGAATCAGGGTTAACCATATGAAAGGCAAGTACCCTTCTTACTCTACTATCTCTTCAACCCATCACTTTGCCTCTTGTGCATTTATGCAGGTTTAGTTTATACTTGTCTAAAGACTAGCCTTAACACATTTGTTTGTTTGTTTTTTCCTTTAGAAGGGGTGTGGGTGGGGAAATATCCAATTTAGTTCCATTGTGAGTCCACTCTCCTAAAAGAGATACATTTCCAACTTTCACCTGGCATCAAAACACCTCAGAAAATGTATCAGGTTCACTTCAAATGGGTGGTACAAAAAATCATTTAGAACATCTCTTCTTTGTCCATGCTGAAGAGCTCTGCTTTAAGATAGTTCCGAAACTCAGACAAAAATGTTCTTGGAAATAGTGCCTGGTAAGGGGTGGGCGGGAGATGGAGCCTGCTTTACATTTTAGCACCTTGAAGAAGGGTCTTGAAGGTTGTTGCTCTTCAGACTGATGGGCTGCCTACAGTATGCTTTCTGGGGCTCTTAAGATAGGGCAGTGTTTTCTTTTTGTGTGCTGCCTGTAGTACTGACAGTAAATATTTAATCACTAACTTGTCCTCCGGTAGCTGCTCCTCAGAGGGATGAGTAATGAGCCCCTGTACATTGGTGAATTCTCTGTGGTTGGCTGATTAAAGTTTGGCTTTGCATGGAGCGATTGAACACGCATGGCTTCTTGCTCTTGGGAAAAAGAGAAATGGAATGGAATGCCATGAACACTAATAAAACTCAGCAATGCTGTCTTGACGTTTGCTGTGCACTTAGTATAGTGACTTGAACAACAGCAATTCTTTGGGTTTACTTGCTGCTTCTACTCTCTGCCATCCCTAGCCCCCAGGTTTATCAAAGCATCTTTTAAGTCTGTCCTGAAATTTCTCTTTTATATGCCTGGAATCCATTTCTGTTCCTATTGGAAAGCATATATATATATACATATATATATACACACACATATATATATACATATATATATTACTAAAGGAAAAACTAAATCATAGATAAAATGAGTTACTAGTCCTATATTTTACATCTGTAATAATAAAAGGATCAGACTTAGATATTCTAAATGAAGTGGCTCATATCATGAGTCTAGATGGAATCTTCTAGAGATAGGATCGCAGTGAGTTACCCAGTTTCCTTCAGTTCTAGGTTCCTTATCTGTAAAATGAAACTCAAAATATGTCTTTGAAGTATAAATTTGGCACCATGACTCTAAATCATGGTGAACTGCTTGGTCTGGCAATTGACCCACAATAGGTATATTTTAATATCTTCTTTATGGATGATGTTGTTGTGATATTAATTTTAATTGTGTGTATTTCCGATCCTCCTAATTCTGTGACTTCGATAAAATGCACAATTAAAACATTGCTATGTCTGGAGATGTTAAGTATAAACCATATTGGGTGGAGAGTAAAATGAAATGAGCTAGTTAACCACAGTATAACCAGTGGTTTAAGGAGTCTGGCTTTCCAATCCAACAACTAGGACTTTTTAAATTTATTTTATTTATTTATTTTTGGTTTATTGGCCAACCCAGTGGTGCTAAGGGTTTACTCCTTTCTTTTCCAGTCAGGGATTACTACTGGCAGGGCTCAAGGGACTATATGTTATGCTGGGGACAGAACCTGGGATGGCTGTGTGCAAAGCAAATCCAACACTCACCATACTATAACTCTGACCCCAGGACTCAGGTTTTAGATTTAATGTTTATTGGCCCTGGGGACTTGAACAGGACAAATGTACACCAGACAGACAGAACAGTGGGCAAAGCATTTGCCTTGCATGCGGTTGACCCTGGTTTGATGCAAGACACCACAGATGGTCCCCAAAGCTCTGCCAGGAATAAATCCCTAAGTGTAGAAGTAGGAGTAAGCCCTGGCCAACTCTGACTGTAATTTACTCTTTCCTATCTAAAGAAGATTATTCATTGTCTTATTGGGACATGTGAGATATTAGAAGATCTTTTATCATAAATCATGTCCTCAAGTTTCTTAGGGTATCTGCTATAATTATTCAGATGGTATAGCGGTAAGTACAAGAGGGTGTGTATTCCCGCTACCTTTCAGTAGGCACACCACAAGTGAGCAGGCATTTCTCTTCCGTTCTTGGGTTAGAGAACTTACTCTTCTGTCCTTAACCCATTCACAGGTCGAGTCATGTTCTGTCTTCCTCTGTTATAGACAACTAACAGTTAAAAAACAAACAAACAAGCAAACAAACAATTCTCAAACCTGTGTATCACTGCCCTATCCAGCCAGGAGATTTTGTGAGCCCCAACACTATCCATAAAACTTTTGTCCTCTCCTGTGCTGTCTGGATACAAGCAGTGTTGTTAATCATATAGTAACTATCATTCTCTTCTTTGATTTGTCAAATCAGGATTTTAAGAGGACAGGGAAGTCTTTTCTAAAACTGTGTCTCCTTGTTGTCATAAACCTGAACACTTTATACTCTAAGTAAGTCATTTTGGAAGCAAAAGCACTATGCTAAAGTGCTTAGATATTCCAGGTACATAATGATAAGTTCAAAGAGTATTCATTGCATTGGATATAATAAACCTCAATGTGTCAGTGACTTTCCTATTAATCACCTGTATTATCTTCCATTTCTCCATAATCTTACACTTTGTGTTCCAGGTATAACCTTGTGATATCAGATGGTATCAGATAGAAATTGTACTTTTCATCAGCTAACTCATCCTTAGAAAATATTTCTCACTTTTTGAACTGTACCTAGCATTGCTTTGAGAAAATTCTCTCTCTCTGTCTCTCTTTCTCTCTCCTTCTCTCTCTGTCTCTTTGTCCCTCCTTCCCCCACCTTTAAATTGTAACTTCTCTCTCTACCTATATCTGAACAAAATTCAATTGACTTGTCATTTCAAATACAAATTTAACCTTTCTAAAACAAACCTTTGTATTTGCTAAATATGAGCTCTGGGTAAGTTGAGTTGTTATTGTATGGAATAAAATGGTTATGGTATATTTCTGCACAATGATGGATGAGGTTTATTATTTAACAGAAATGCGACATAGAGCCTGAGGTCATATGTGCCATCATGCTTAATTGACTGAGTAAAACCTCCCTTTGTCCTTCCATGAGACATAAATTCCAGTCTATTTTAGCCATTATTAGTTATATTTGCTTTCATCCTGTTCCATCCCATTCCACCCCATCCCTCTCATCTCACCCTTTTCTAATTTGTATTACACACTAATGCTTCTCAAGGAAGACATTTTTCTCTGCAATATAACCATTGAAAATAATTTGTAAGGTTTTAGGCTGTTGAAGAAGTTGAGTGATTCATATTAGGATATCAGGAATTACATTTTAGTTTATTTTTTATGCCACCTGTGTTGTATAAAGATGGTAGCTGGTTTTTATATTGATTATAAAATAAAACCAAGACATTAAAGATATTTTCAATATTAACTCAAAAGGAAGTATTTAATCGCTAATCTCATGAGGTAAAGAGGAGGAAGAAGTAGACATATCTAACTTCTCAACGAGATCTAAATGAAGTCATAAAAATATCAAGAAATAATAAAGGAATGAATAGAAAACATCTATCAAAGATTATGGATACTAACCTATTATGTCAATAAATACTTCAAATATGAATGATCTAAATACGCGAGCTAAAAGATCTAAATCAATGGTTGGGTGTTTGTTTTTTATATCCCTTGTATTCACCTCTGTACATAGTTATTATAGAGAACATTGTGATGTTCATTACACACCTCACACAATATATTTCTGCCATGTGGTCTCCATAGCATTTCAACCCCAGCTCCAGTAGTGCTTCCTAATTATTAGTTTGGGGGATGGCTTCCAATTGGTGCTCAGGAAGCGCATAGGCCCCCTTCCTGATGATTGGTCAGCTAACTGAGCTGGCAATTCCATATGAGGGTCAGCAGGTGCATTTGGGTCCTGTAATGCTGGGGATTATGTTGTCAATTGTGGCAGTGCTTGGGAATCCTCCAGAACTGTACCAAGTGGTGCTTGGGATCATGCGGTGCCAGAGATTGAGCAAGGATCAGCTGTGCATATGATATGTATGATATGTGCCTTAGCTCCTGTATTCTCTCTCCAACCACCTATTCACTGTCATCTCGTTGCTCATCGATTTGTTCGAGGGGGCAATTAGCCACCTATTAGTTTTTTAAAAATGATACAGGATTTTTTTGGTGCAGTTTTTTTTTAAGATTTTTAAAAATTGAATCACTGTAAGGTAGACCTTACAAAGCTGTTTATGATTAGGTCTTAGTCATACAGTATTCCAACACCCATACCTCCACCAGTGTACATTTCCCACCACGAGTGTCCCCAGTTTCCCTCTCATTAACCCCCTTCCTCTCCTTTTGGGCATTGTAGTTTGCAAATACAGATACTGAAAGATTATAATGTATTTCCCTTAACCTACTTTTAACACTCAATTCTTGTCCAGCATAATCATTTCCAACTATTATTGTCATGCTGGCCCCTTCTCCTTCTCTATTTTATCCTCATCCCATACGCACTTGTGGTATGTTCCAACCATTGGCCAATCATCTTAGCCCCTGTTTTCCTTGACCTTGTATATTAGTCTTCTACTCTATACATTTTTTTTTGGTTTGTGGGTCACACCCAGAGATGCACAGGGGTTACTCCTGGCTCTTCACTCAGGAATTACCCCTGGCGTTGCTCAGGGGACCATATGGGATGCTGGGATTAGAACCCGGGTCGGCCGCGTGCAAGGCAAACACCCTACCTGCTGTGCTATCCAGCCCCTACTCTATACATTTTTATATACCACAAATGAACGTGGTCATTCTCTATCTGTCCCTCTTCTTCTGACTCATTTTACTCAATATGATACTGTCCATGTCAATCTATTTATAACTTCATTTTTCCTAACAGCTGCATACTATTCCTTTGTGTAGATGTGCCATAGTTTCTTTGTTCATTCATCCACTCTTGTTCATGAAAGTTGTTTCCAGATTCTGGCTCTTGTGAGTAGGGCTGCAAAAAACACAGGAGTGCAGGTAGTGTTTCTGCTGGTTTTTTTGCGCCCCCCCAGTACACTCCCAGAAGTGATGTTACTGGGTCAAATGGGAGCTCAGATTCTAATTTTTTTTTAGGAATGTCCCTATTGCTCTTTTAAACGGCTGGACTGATAGGCATTCCCACAACAAAATTCATTTCCTCTGAACAGATGCAGAAAGTTCCTTTCTCCCTGCATCTGTATAGGCACTGATAGTTTTTATTCTTTTGATATGTGACAGTCTCTGTGGTCTGGGATGCATCTTCTTGATGGTTAGTGATGAAGAATTTTATTTCATGTGCCTTTTTGCAATTCAAATTTCTTCTTTTAAAAAAATTAGATGTGCTATATGTAAATAATAGTGTAAGCTTAAATGCATGGCTTAATCTCTCTCTCTCTCTTTCTCTCTCTCTCAATGCTGGAGGGCCAACACATGCAGGCTCTGCCACTTAGCCTTTGGCCTAATTATTTTATTTTTAATTTACTTATACACCTGTATAAAGTTATTATTCAGTTCTTTATTTGAGAGGGTCACACAAATTATGGTGTGTTGACTCACGGTTTAATCAAGTATGTCATGATGTGTCTCTTAACTTGTGACTAGTTAAAAGATTGTTCTAGGAGCCAGAAAGATAGTACAGTGGTTAAGGTACAGGACCTGCTTGCAGTTTGCCCCATTGTATTTCTGGCACCATATGGTTCCTCTGAGCATTGAAGGACACAGTGCTGAAGACTCTCAAGCACCACAAGTGACCCAGGTAACTACTGGAACTACAGAATCTGAGCAGGCTTATTTGTGGGCTATGGGTCATTTTGGTGAGACATAGGGAGGATTGCCAAATTAGAAAACAGAAGTAAGGAAAGGACAGTGCAGCCCTTCTGTAACCTTGGTCTATTTTTCCAGTGGGATTATTCTTTTTCTAGTTTAGTGCATAATCTTGCTTAGAGGACATCTGTCTTGATGATGACATGATGACAGGTTTTTTTTATTTTTTTTCCTTCCTCTTCCCTCCCACTTTCTTATTTCCGAGTCCTCAGTTATTATTTGTGTGTGTGAAATACTTTCTCTAGTTTATTGAGAAAGGATGGACTCCCTACTCCTCATACAGACCCCCAAGCCCCTAGCCACACTCCCGCACCTCACAAATCTCTAGGTATTTTGGCAGGTTGAGATAACTGTGCATGTAGACTCCTTTGAGGTAAATGAACAAGAGAAGAATATAAGTTTTAGTTGGCTCACAAAGGTTTTATTGCTTCTTGGTTTTGATTTCTCCAGGGACTGATCATAATGATGTAAAACGAAAAGTTGGGTTTCTTAACCAGTGAGATTTCAACCTCAACATAAACACCTTTAAAAATAAATGAAAGCTTAGCTTTAAATGAGTTGGCAGCAAAATTTGACTCTTACTTGCTATATAATATTATTACTATTCCTTTTGGGGCATACTGGGCCCACAAATGCTTTTTTAAAGTATCATTGTATTATCAGTCTGCTTAGCAAAAATTTCCTTGAGTTGCATAAAGGTAAACTAGGAGGTTACTTATGGCAAATTATTGTCATAAGTAATTTATGGCATTAGAAAACAGGAGTAAGGAAGTTGAGCTGGCATCGATGAATTTTTATTATGTTAAATTTAATTTTTAATTCCTTTTCAAACTGCAATGTCTTAAAAAGCTTTGATCCTGTACTTATCTTTAAGCTCTCTATATTCTTGGTAACTTGCCTATTTTTATATTTCTTTGGTTCATTATTAATCAAAGTATTACAAGTACACAAAATAATCCAATATTTTAAAGCATTGAAAAATCATGATAAATCTAGTTAATACTTGTCATCTTATGTAGTGACCCAGTTTTATTTTAGGCTATCTTTTAAAGTCTCAGCCTCATTCTAACATGCATTACAGTACGATGATCACCTTGCTCTGCTTTCTACCCCATGATGAGAAGTTTCTTTTTACCCCTTCATCCATTTCTCCTCTCCTCTGGCAACAATCAGTGAGCTTGGTCTATACCTGTCTCAAAGATCCCAGACATATGTGAGCTCTTACGGTGCTTGGGGTTTTCTTTCTGACTTACTAACCACAGAGCCCTTGAGATTTCTCCAAGCTATTGAATCGATGCATGTTTCCAGTGTTGGTGTTTGTAAGTAATAATGCGCTGAAATACAGGTATGGATAGCCTTTGGCTATTGCTTTTGTTTTCTTGGACAAATACTGGAATTGTTGAATAATTCCATTTTTAAAATAAAAATTTCTGAGGAACGTCTAGACGATTGCCCATAGTGACTGTGCCAGTTTACCTACATTGTCATCAGCGGTGACTAAAGTTTCCCTTTTCTCCATGTCCTTGTCAACACTTGTCATTTCTAGTCTTTTTGAGAATAGCTGGAAGATAGACGCTCACAATGGTTCAGGTTCCCCGCTGATTAGCAGTTTTGACTATTAATTCATGTATTTGCTTGCCATCTGCCTTCTCTGGAGAAAATGTTTCAGTTCCCCTAACTATTTTAAAATAGAATGGTTTATATTCTCCTGAGTTTGCCTGAGTTCTTTATACAGTGTGATGGCTTTGACCTTAAGTTACGTGGCATAAGCCACATGTATTTCTATTATTCCTATATTCGGGTTGTTTATTTTTGTTTCCTAAGGGCTAGTTACCTGAATTTTCCTATTAGTGCTTTTCTGTCCACACAGTGATACCTGCTCCTCTGGGAAAAAGGAAGCTGGAGAGGTGAACCATTAGTGTTCAGGGAATGTTTCTTGCTTCCTGGTGTCTGGTGGTGTTGGGGATTGGAACAAGGGTCACAGCTTATACAGCCACAGGCAAGACAAGTATTGTACTTATAGGTTAGTGAACTCACCGAATGTCTCTCAGCTTGCATTTATCAGGAACATTCTCCTGTAGCACTGTAGCACTGTTGTCCCGGTGTTCATTGATTTGCTTGAGCGGACACCAGTAATGTCTCATTGTAAGACTTGTTCTTACTGTTTTTGGCATATCAAATACACCACGGGTAGCTTGCCGGGCTCTCCGAGAGCGGCGGAGGAATCCAACCTGGGTTGGCTGCGTGCAAGGCAAACACCCTACCCGCTGTGCTATCACTCCAGTCCAGGAACATTCTTATAAAATTAATATTTTATCCCTGTTATTAATACATCAAAGGTGAAATCTTGTCTTTTTCTGTACATCCTACCACAAGGTAAGTGATGACAGACTGGTAACTCTTTTACTAAGGACATTAACATTGACTTGGCTCCGTTCCTTAAAGTGGAGGTTTTTCTATTCTAAAGTTACTGAATCTACTTTCCAGAGCTGCCTTAGCAAAGGACCACCAGCTGGATGACTTACAAGAAGTATCTATTCCCTTACATTTTTGGTGTCTAAAAATTTGAAAGCCAGATATCTTTAGCACAGTTTGACTCTAGAGCACCCAAGGACAGATCCTTTCTTGCCTCTTCCAGGTTCTAGCAACCCCAGGCATTTCTGGAATTTTGGCATTTGAGCTCCCCTCTTTGTCTGTCTCTACGACTTTCTCCAAAGGACGCCAGCCGGAATGGATTAAAGACCTAGTCTTGTCCAGAATGACCTCATCTTAATTCCACTAATTACATCTGCAGTGGCTCTATTTTCAAATGCAGCCACATCTTGAGGTTGGGAAGGATTTGAGTTTTGTGTGGATATTGTCCAATTCCTTTTTTTTGGATCTCAAATACTGTAGGGGGGGTTCACTTTGAGATTATGAAAAAGCTTTAAGTTTTGCCTACTAGTTTTAGAATCCCCATACGATTCTTGCTATTTTAGTCATAACATGGCATTTGAAATGTGATAAATTTCAGTTTCTACCATTCCCTCTACATTGAAAAATTAAAATTTAATAACCCTCCCTCCCCTAGGCAATGAGGAGAGAGTTCACAGGGATGGCATGCCTAGAGAAGTGGGTTTAATATCTGGCAGCCCCTTAGGCCAGGTAGGCTCCTCAGGACTTCATACCAGTATCTATAGCTTGAATGACCCTCAGCACTGCGGGGGAGACCCCCTACAAACCAATAGCAATTGATCTATCCTTTTCTCATCACTTTGGATGACACCCAATGGTTCTTAGGTCTTACTCCCAGCTCTGTGCTCAAGAATCACTCCTGGTGGGGTTGGAGAGATAGCACAGCGGGTAGGGCATTTGCCTTGCATGCAGCTGACCCGGGTTCAAATCCCAGCATCCCATATGGTCCCCTAAGCACAGCCAGGGGTAATTCCTGAGTGCAAAGCCAGGAGTGACCCCTGTGCATCGCTAGGTGTGACCCAAAAAGCAAAAAAAAAATCACTCCTGGTAATGCTTAGTGGAACATACATGGGGTCAAAGGATTCAAACTGGGGATTGTCACATATGGGGCGAGTGCTTTACCTCTTATAATCTCTCTCTGACCCTATAAACATGATTTCTGTAAAGGTATTAATAGCCATGACTATAATTATTGTTTTAATGTTGGTGGTGTTCAGATTGTCCTAGATTTAGTTACTGAGAACTTCATTCTTGTTTTCCATTACCTTTCTCCCTCCTTCCACCCCTCCCATGAAGAGAGCCCAGGTTGGTGTGAAAAGATTCGCTTGTTCTGTCTGGGATTAAGCTCAGGACCACAGTTTTTCTCAGCTACTGGGTCTTTTCAGGGCCCTTTCTTGATGGGGATCCCCTGCAGCTGGGCTGTCAGGATCCCTTCAGCATATGAGGAGAATGTTGAGATTTGAATTTGCAGGTAAGCTCCTCAGGCCTTTGAGCTGAGGCCCTGGGTCTACTTCTTGAGCGCTTGTCTTGGAAGGAAGGATTTTTCCATTCCTATTTCTGCAGCTGCTTTTCTGAGTTTTTAATTATACTTAGAAGTTAGTGCCACATTATAATACTTAGTTTGGGATACTTTCATTTCCACTTTGCTATTTTTCACTCTCCAGCCAGTGTTTCTTTTTCAGCCTTTTTCAGAGCATGGCAGCCTCCCAACCTTGTTTTCTTCCTGAGACCCTCTCTCTGTCTCTCTCTACGTGATTTTTTTATATGTGTATGTAGCCCACTTGGATTATCCAACTAGATTGGACCCTCGTTGAGAAATGCTGGTCTAGTCTAATCTCCCAAACTTGAAATGGTTTCTTTTATTTCTTCAATTTTTGGTTTTTCTTTCTTTCTTTTTTCTTTTTCTTTTTCTGGTCATGAGATGGGGTTTGGGCACCCCGGCAGTGCTCAGGGCTTATTCCTGCTCTGTGTTAAGAAATTACTCCCACCACAGTTTAGGAAACCATATGAGGTTCTAGAAAGCAAACCCCGGTTGGCTTTGTGCAAGGCACACATCGTAAATTCCTATACTATCTCTCTTGTTCCTTCAGTTTTTTTTTTCTCACCATATTAAGAACTATTTGTCCATATTTTGTATTTAGTAGGTACTGAAACTACTGCAGCTTGGTTGAGGAGTCTATGGATTTATGAAATAATAATAATTCTGTTTTCTTGGCCTCTGAAATTTCCTAAGTGTCTGAAATAGTTGTAAAGAGTGACTGAAGTTCCTTTCTGGGTAGAGCAAATCTCTACTTCATTCTGGCATAAATTTCTAACCACCTGGGTTTCTTTGTATTAAATACTAAGTGCTACTGACAATAATGCTTGCTTGGTTTTAAATTCCCTGCTAACTTTAATTAAATACACCAAGCAGCTTTTTACCCACATTCCCGAAGTCTTAATTATAAGAGCATATCAGTGTGCAGAAACAATTACTAGTTCCTTCCTGTGACAGGGTGGAGCAAGTGCATCTGGGCAAATGTTTGCTGGAGGATTAAATCAAAGAGAGCCAATTCTCATCTAAAATTTTTTTGAGTAAATTCCTTTGTGAACAGCTTTTGCCAACTTCATTTTAGCTTCAATGTGTGAACACACATATAGCAGCCATTACTGGATGAAGGACCAGGAATTGTTTGCAAACCTATGGCATCTCTTTTTTGAAGCTGCTGAAGGAATATGCACATATACATCTGTAAATATGCATAATATTCTGAAAATCGAATTAAACCGAGGGGATGTTTTTTGCATTTAAAAAACTAAGTCTATCCCAGTTGAAGAGGTGAGCTGCTCTAGTAAAATTCACAGAGTGTTTAAATCCTTGCTTTCTGCAAAGTCCTTGCTGTATAGGTCATCAGTAGAATTAAGGAGGATTACTTTTTGCACATGCCCACCCACTATGCAAATGAATAGTTTCAGGAGCTATATTTCAGAAACATATTTCAGGAGTTAGCATGCTGTGACTTACTAACCAGACCCGATTTAGTGGAAAGGAGACTTTTCTTCAGCATTCTGCAGCTAGTATTTTTCATAGGACAACCGTAAAGTGTGTTATCAGTGAGAATTGTTTAACTAAAGAATTATAAGATCTTTGTAATAGTAGCAAACTATTAGTTATATTGAAGAAGATATTGAGGAAGAAGGTTGCTCTTAAATGGGAGACTTTGCCTGTTGGGTCAACAATTGCCTGAGCTGATTTGTATTAAATACTAAGCACTACTGACAATAATGCTTGCTTGGTTTTAAATTCCCTGCTAGCTGTGCCAGTTGTAGGGTCAAGGTGGGAAGAGCATTGCCATTAGGTCAGGTGTGAGCTGTGGTGGGGAAGAGCTGGGGTGGGAACTTGAATCTACATGGGAGAAGAAAGGGTCAGGAGAGAACCAACAGTAGTTACCAGCAAGGAGCCAGCAGGCCAAATCCAAATCATTAAATGCAGAGAAAAGCCATGGAGGGAATGGAGTTTGAATCTGTACTGGTAGCCCTGCCTACCAGTTCAATAAAATCTAAGATCAGGCACTGAAGAGTAGATTCATTTGTTATATTCAACTATGAGATCCCATATTTGGAAGAATTTGTCAAAAGGCAGCAGAGACCACAAGAAATAATGTATTCTTTTTTTTTAAAGTTCTTTTCCCTCTCTGCAGTAGCTTTGAATGCTAGGAATATGAAAATGGGCCATTGACCTCATACCACTTTATTTTATTAAACAGAATAGTTCAGAGTTCGGCACCCTGTCTTTACACTTAAAAGAGCCAATGCTTAGAAAAATTACCTGTAGCAAGTGCCTACTTCAGGATGTAAACCAGGCTTTTTTGCTCCCAAATACTCTGGTCATGCTAATTTCTAGAGTTTAAAACACACTAAGTTTCAAGTTGCACTAGGCACGTGTTGAAGGTCACTTTTTGTTGTTGTTCATCCTTGATTTGGGTGTCAGACCCAGTGTTACTCAGGGTTTACTTGTGACTCTGTGCTCAGGGATTATTCCTGGTAGAAGCTTGGGTATTATATAGGATACCAGGGATTAAAACCAGGTTGGCTATGTGCAAGGTAAAATGAATTACCCCTGTATTATCTCTCCAGTGCCTGAAATGTTTAAACAGAACATTTATGATGATAGGGGTGTGTGGAGATGGGTCCAAAGTCACAGTTCTGTGATCAGGAATGTGGTTCAAATGGGAGTGCACAGTGTTAGCATGTGCATGGTCCTAAATTAGGCCCTTGCACATCATGTCCCTCCTGGCCCACTTCTGCCACAACAGTTTGGTCTTAGTATCCACAAAGCATCATGTAGAGTAATCCATCTTCAGGCTCACACCACGGGGTGAAGTATCTCTGAGTGGCCCTATCTCATCCATGCCCCCTCCCTGTCCCGGGACCTCTGTGTGACTCAGTTTGAAAGAAAAAGTCACTGTTCTCAATGTTACACATCCCACTTAGGCATCAGAAAACTGCTGAGTGGTCAGTGGCTGTAGAGGGATCAAGTAATGTGCCATGGCTCCAGCATGGGAGATGGTTCTCGGGGTCTGAATGAAGGGTCTTGGTTCTAGAATTAAAGCTGTTATGTTCTAGACCCTACATAGTCCATCCTGTGCCGCATGATCCACCTGTGCCAGGGGCCTTCAATCAGCAGAAGAGCTGCTATCATAATGACTGTCCCACCCCTCACCATACCCCAGGTAACTATTAATAGTGCAACTATTAATAGAAGCACATTGCCCTAGACCCACTTAAAAGGACATCACTTTTTTTTCCCTGTAGCCTGATTGGACTCAGAGGAAGTATTCCTTAATTCCTTTTTCAGTTCACGTACTTCACCCCTTCCTGACCTCATTCTTACTAAGGTTTCAAGTCCCTATACAGTTGACTTCATCCAGAATTCCTCTCCATCTGGCTCTGCTCAGAAAAGGAGGAAGGGAACATTCTGTTGAGCAGAGTCAGAGAACAGCCCCCCTGCCCACCAAGTAGAATTTTCTGTCTCTCCAGCACACTCCTCTCCTGAAAAGTGAGAAACTGCTGCACACCCCACGGATTACTGAGGTAGGTAAATCCCATGGGTCAGACAGTCTCCTTCAGAATAGATGCTGTCCCTCTCGTGGGTGTGAATTGCCGAGCCCTCTTTTCCAGTCTCAGCTTCCTTTCTCAGTGCAATCAGACAACACTGTTTCTTTTTGGAAGGAGCTGGCAGAGCCTCGGTTCCTGGTGTCTCCGTCTCCCCTGGGCACTTGGGTGCAGCATTCCTGCTGCTCTTCTGCATTGCACCTCAGACATAGCTCTGTCACTGTCACTGTTATCCCATTGCTCATTGATTTGCTCAAGCGGGCACCAGTAATGTCTCCATTGGGAGACTTGTTACTGTTTTTGGCATATCAAGTGTGCCATGGGTAGCTTGCCAGGCTCTGCCATGCAGACATAGCTCAGCACATCCTATGCATGAATGTGCTTGGAGAGGATGGCATGCAACCACTTCTGTGCAAAAAAAGGCTGGAGAGATAATATAGTGGTTTGGGTGCTTGCCTTGTATGTGGTTGACATAGGTTCGATCCCAAGGACCACCTGTAGGCTCATGAGCCACCTGGAGTGATCCCTGAGCACAGAGCAGGAGTAAGTAAGCCCTGCACCCTGCTGGATGGGACCCCAAACCAAAAAAAGGGGGGCACTGTTGGCTTCTAATGAGTTCATTAACATCCCCCATGATTACCTCAGACAATGGAGGGAAGGGTGTTGGCGAAGTCACCATCACACACTGCTGATGCTTGTGCTCTCTTATTTGTCTTGGCTGCTGTCACACATCATCAAACCTTTCTTTTGTGCAACAGGCTGGGCATGTTCCTTACTGAGAACTGGAGAGCTGGTGGCCATTTCCTGGCCCCATTCTTGACCTATCTACCTTGCTGGTTGGCTTTTATTATTTTTTTATCCACACAGGTTTTCCTCTATTCCTTCCCTTTGCCAAGAGAGTGAGCACATTTTCCTGCCTGAGACTCTTCTCTTGGTGTCTGGAACTTTCTGAAGAACATGGAGCCCATGCATGTGGCATCACTCTGGAAATGAGAGAGATTAGCTCCAAGGAGAGGGAGTCCTCGATTCCCCACCGGAGAGTTAACATTCAAGCAGGGACATGAAGGTTGAATGGGCCGTTCCCAGCAGGCCCCTGGCAGATGAGGGAGCCCTCATCAACGATCTCTTCCATGGATGCCACGAATGGTGGCCATGCACATTGTGTGGCTCATTGGAGCCCCAGTTTAGGCCCTACCAACTCCTTTTTTGCCTTCGGGAGGAGAAGATGCATGAAAAGAACAAGCAGTTTGGAACAGATCACTCATTCCTGGAACTTATAAATACATATGGGAAACTGCCTCCACAGATTCTGCTTGGCTCCGTCAGCACCCATTGTGGAAGGCTGTTTCTAGAGAAATGCTCCTGCAGCTGCTCCTTTCCATTTTCAGGATGTTTGCCTGAGAATCCTTAACCCTCCAGTTCCTTTGGGGCCAAGCAGGAAAGATTCCAAGTGGCAGTGGGGGGAGCCCGAGTGGGAAGTGCAGTGCAAGACAGGAAAGCCATGTGGTGACTCTACCACCATCCCTCTCTGCCTCATCTGCAGGGTGCTCTGCACAGGGGTCTGCTGCATGAGTGGGACTGGAGGGCTTCAGGGTCTAGAGTGGAGCAGTGACAATGTCAGATAAGAGTGTCACCTCAATTTTTGGTAGGTTTGTCCCATACTGCTGCATAAGCTAATGAGCTAAGGGTGACGATAGTAAAGGAAAAGTGGAATGTCTATGGATTCATATGTGTGCATATATATATGCATACACACACACACATATATATAACTTGTATCACTTGTCATCCCATTGTTCATTGATTTATTCGAGCGGGCACCAGTAACATCTCCATTTGTCCCTGTCACGTGCTAGTGTAGCCCAATGGTGTCTGCTTGCTCCAGGAACGTGTAGAGCCTCAAACTGTTCATTGACAGTCTTGACGAAGAAGTCTGACCATCTCGAAGGTGGGCTGCCACATGGTGGAATACAGTCAGTAACAGCTCTAGTCCAGTGGTCATCTCTTAAATTACATTACATGTTCAGCTCATCTGATTTTCAATGCCTAACAAGAGTAACAACAATGGGCCTCATTCATAATATATATATATGTATATATTTATATATATGTACACACATATGGCTATGTTTATATGTACACACATACATATATACACAAAGGCCCATATAGCTACATATATATGCTATATGTACTTATATACATAGATCTATATACTTTGTGCATATACTTATCTAAATACGAATATATACTTATCTATATACTTATATGCATGTAAGCAACTATGAGCTTAAGTAAACTGATGAGTGAGTGTGTGAGTGTGTGTGTGTGTGTGTGTGTGTACACACCTTGGGATGGGGTTCCAAGAATTGATCCCAGGGCCTCACACATGCAAGTCAAGTGCTCTACTGTGAAGCCATATGTTGGGTCTATAATGATATCTATGAAGTCAGTGATATCGGCTGATGGTGCTAGATAATTACCAATGAAATGCATTATGATATAGAAGGAAACTTTGGAAGTGGACTTCATTCTTATCCAAACCATTTCTGTTTCACAACTAACAACACTGGTGATTTAACATTATTCCTCCTGTGTTTTTATGTTGCCATATGTGTAAAAGGTCTTTCCGAATAGCATTCCTAGCATGAATCAGTCTTCCTTCACTAGGAAAGTAATGCACCTTCAAAATAGCAATTTGGAAGCACCATTGCATCAGTGTCAGATTATCTGCTTGTTCTTAGTGGAGGACCTAGTGAGGGCAGCAGCTCTCAGTGACTATTAGCATCATATCTCTGGGGGAGCTACTCTGTTTCTGGCAGAAATCAGGGGTAGGATTGGCTCTGAGGCCCAGCCAGACAGAGCATGTTCAAATCCTTGAAACTTCCCATGATCTATCATCTACTTCATTTTGAATTTGTTTAGGTTTCTATATAGTTTTGTAGGGGAAAGTAATTGTTATTTTAACTTATTTTGCTCATCTGGGTCCTCTGGACTGACAAGATTCTTGACTGCTTTTCTTTTTCCTCCTGACCTTTTTAGAAGCTCAAGGATTTGAACACAAGCTATTTTCCATGGTGAGATCAATAAGTATTACTAGTGCAATGAGGTGTACAATCACTACACTACCTATTTAAACTCCCATTAGTTACAATTTTACTTGTTAAGCATCATTAAATCAGCCTTCTCTGGCCTGAGCATCCAATGTCTCAAAGTCATACAAATGCTGGCTCATGAATTCTGATAAATATCCACCATCGGTTTTGGGCACAGGACACCGTGTTTTTCAATTAGTGTGAGAACCTCTCATGGATTGCTGATTGAAGTCAGGCATAAATATTTAAAACAGCACTTACTTTTCATTGACAGATGGGAAGAGAAAATACGTCAAAGACAGCTATTGGCAAGTTTTGTTGTAAATAATAAAAAGAACACATCTAGGTAGTGTTCTGTACATACAGTGAATCCAGGTGTTTTGTTTTTTGAACTCTTGCTCAAAGATGTCACATGTTGACAAATAACACAGGTGGGACCCTGTGTGTACAGAGTTACGCAATCAATATGGACAAGACTGAAGTTTAAGATAGTGCTCTGGCCCATATGAAATGAATGATTTTAATAGAACCAGGTGCAATTACTTTGTTAAAGCCAGGAGATTGAGAAGAAAGGAAGAGCTAGGAATCAAGATTCAAGGTAGGAAGAAGATCATGCATCAAGTCAAACAACTTCTCAGGCCTCTTTTTATGACCAGAGACAATTTCAAGTCCACTTTCCTCAGGTCCTTCAAGGAGATGATAAATAATAACTCCAGCAATCATGCTAGTTTCTAGTTCACTCTTGACAAGAATGGATGCATTTGGAATTTTATTTTTTTTGTATCTGAACTAGTCTGTTTTATAGATGGTAATTTGCTGGGCAAAAATTGGTATTAATTACCAATTTATCTTTTAACTTTACAGCATTTTATTTTGCAAGCCAACTTACAGGTTTATATTTAAGTCACTTGTGGTACCATATTTCTCTTATCAACACTGGACTCAATATTTGTTTTCAAAGATCATGGAGATGTGGGGCTGGCAGACAGTTTAGAGTTCAGTTCATTATAAGTGACAGACTTTGAGTCATTATTTGCATAATGTAACATAGAAACATCTTATGATTAGTAATCTGAATATTTTAGGTAAAAGTGACATTGTCTTTTACTATGCAAATACATTTGCCTCAATCTTTATTTCACATTGAATGCAGAGAGTAGCTTCCTTATTATGTAGTCAGGTGGGAGAAATCAAATTCTTTTAATCTGATGTCAATAATTTTTGCCTTGCAATAATTTCTTTTGTTGTCCTTCCTGTGGTGTTGCATTTTAGGATTGAGGCAAATCATTACCAGTTTCTTTATTAAAAAAATAATAAACGTAAAATATAATAAATATAAATATAAAAAGAATAATAAAAGATAAAAAGAAGTGAGTAGCTAGAAAATATGGATCTATGTAGGGTAATTATCAAGAAAATAAACATAGTTAAATGTGCAGCTATCCTCAAAATCCCTTCATAAGCCACAGCATTGCCTCACATAAATTTAATAGGAACCAATCAATTTGCTCTCATTATTTTTTAATGTTCATGCACTCAGAAAGCATACACATGACTCTCAACTAAATGTAATTATGTCTGGAAACCAATAAAACAAGGCTCATTTAGCATCTAATTCCAAGGAGGATTATTACCCATGGATATGTGATAAATATAGAGATCCTATTCTTTTATATAAATAGATGATCTCAGATAAGCTGATACATTTGCTATAATGAATTATTATTTAAAATGGTTGCCACTTCTTTTTTTTTTCTTTTTGGGTCACACCCAGCGATGCACAGGGGTTACTCCTGGCTCTGCACTCAGGAATTACTACTGGCGGTGCTCAGGGGACCATATGGGTTGCTGGGAATTGAACCTGAGTTGGCCGTGTGCAAGGCAAATGCCCTACCCACTGTGCTTTTGCTCCAGCCCCCCAAAATGGTTGCCATTTCTTGAAGTTTGTGGTCAAGATTTTTATTGGAGCAGCATAGTTTAAGACCTTCTATATGGCCTTGTGGCCCATGAGATGTCCCATGGCATGACACTTGGAGGTCAATTGAGTGTCACAGGAAAGAGATGAGATCAGAAAAAGTCTGAGAAACCCTAGCTTCAGCTACAGAGCTCAGTCATTGGATAGGTTTCACACTGAATTTATCTAATGAAAAATAATGATCCTTCAGTTGATGAAACATCCCTGCCTGACAAAATGATGACTCATTTTGGATGGCATGTAAGTTGCAAAAGTTACTAAACTATGAAAGCCTGAATGCTCAAGTGCTTCCAAAGGGCTGGAGAGATAGTACATTTGATAGAATACCTGACTTGCACACAGACCCAGTTTCAATCCCTGGTACCCTATATGGTCCCTTGAACTTGTCAGAAATGAACCCTGAGTGTGAAGCCAGAAGCAAACCCTAAGTACCACTATGTGTGGCCCCCAAACAAATACACAGAAAAGAGTAGTTCCAGAGATTTGTGATTTTTAAAATAGAGATGACAATGGAGGGAGAAATTTTGATAGCTAAACAATTTGTTGTTTTCCTTCTGTTAATTCAGAGAATTAATAAAAAGGGCAAAACATAAAGACAGTGTGTGTTAGCCACCTGAAAATGGCAGGGCAGAAAACCAGTCTAGAAAATGGTTTCCAAGATGCTAAGGAGAAACTCAGCTTGAGTGACTCCTTACATTTATAATGCTCCCCCCCCCCAGTGATATAATAGCTACATTTCCCTCTGATTAGGGAGGACGCAATCTAAATCTAGAGAAGAATTTCTTCTTTCAAGTGAAGCCTGGGAAGATGTCATAGAGTCCCTCAGAATCAGCTGGAGCCTCCAGTTCTTCTTTTATTGGAGATAGAAATTCTTTCTTCAACTAACTCTAAAATGGAAGCAAAAGGATTTTGAAAGAGGCCTCTCAAAATAGGCATGCTAGAAATTCACCAGTGTTGAGTTAATCAGCTGGAGAGAGAATTAAAAGAAAAAATATATAAGCAATAATAGAAAAAACACAAGTGTTCCTGGTGAAGAGATTTTTTTTTCAATACAAATATACAGGTTCTAAAACAAGCTATACTTCCTTAGATGTTTAATAGTTATCCTTTTTTTTTTCTATCAAGGGATTGCTTTGTGAAACTCTTATGTAGCAGTAATTAAAGGATCCCTGCAAATCCTACTCCCTCTCCATTACCATGCCTGGAGTACAAACATGATGACCTCTCAGTGTCTGTGTTGCAAGCCATAATGTCCAAAAGTAGAAAGAGAGAGTATGGAGGCAGGTGTAGGGTGGGAAAGAGGGGGTATACCCAGGATATTGGTAGTGGGGAATGTGCACTGGTGGAGGGATTGGTGTTTGATCATTGTGAAATTGTAACCCAAACATTAAAGCCTGTAACTACCTCACAGTGATTCAATAAAATTTAAAAAATTAAAAAAAGGAAAGTACTCAGGATTAAATCCTATATATTTTTCATTTTGTGACTGTATACTCATGGTTACATTATTTTCCAGTGATAGAAATAGTGTGTGCATGTAATATGCACATATATATACATATACATATACATATATGCACATAAATTTGTGTATATGTGTGTAACACATAAATTATATATTATATTAGATACAGGTATATATATCTACAAATTTGAACTTTACTTATTTTATAATTAGACTAATTTTCATAATTCAGAAAAAATTATGAGAGACAGAACATAGAGAAAAAGATACTCTCAGAAAATGTTTTAAAAATTGATAAATTTTTAAAAATCACTTTCTTAAATCAATGAAACTAAATGTCCTATTTTGTGACATTATATCTAAGTCCTCTTGTACTTTTATGGATTAAAATTCCTTCCTTAATATTTCATTCAGTGGACAAGCAAATAGCATTGGGATCTAGAAACAGAACTGTCTTAATTCATTGATTTTTCAACTCATAAAGAAATATGAGAAATAATTTTTTTTTCTGAGCCAGTAAATGGATTTTTTCTGTATGCATAGCTAAATTCAATCTACAGTTAGAAGGAAATTTCTCAATTTCTATTTTCTTCTTTTTTTAATGCCATATCCAGTCCTGTTCAGGACTTACTCTTAACTCTGTGCTCAGGGGATTATATAGGGTACCAGGGATTGAATCTGGGTCAGCTACATGCAAGGCAAAGCCCCCTTCCTCTGTACTATCTCTTCAATTTTCGAGAAGTTTCTATTTTCTAACACGTTGATCTTAACATACTTTTTTTCCGATTTCACTGAGCTCCTCAGGTTGGGTTCTAAGTAATAGTTGGGTTCTGAGTTAGTATATACTATCTTTTCTCGTAGAAAAAAGATGGAAGGGAGAAAGTAAGAGAGCCTCCGAGGTTCTTTGATAAAGGACATTAATCCAATTTATGAGGACTCTGCCCTTAGGACCTAATTGGCAACCAGTCTCCATCTCCTAAGGCATTCATCCTGTCGGCATTAGGAATTGAACCGAGATTTGCTGTGGGAGGACACTGTCCATTGCAGAGAGGTTGCATGTCGAGGAGGGGGAGGAGGCTGTTACTGAGTTGAAACTTGTGATGGTGACATGTGAGAGCTGTTAACAATACAAGCCTGGAGTTAGAGCAAATACTGTTTCAGAACTCAGTGCTTTTAGTGCCCAACCTCCGTGCTCCCTCGCATCCTTTCCCATGTCTTTATTTCCTTAACATACTTTAGTCTTCAGTTCAGGAGTTATTACAGGAGAAAAGTCCCTGCTCTTTGCTCCCAGCCCAGGGATTCCGAGTTGGATTAGGTCCTTTTTCAAGCTGCCATTGCTCTCAGCGGAAACTACAGTTAAAATTATCCATTGTCTCCTGCTCAGAGGAATCTGGTGCCTGGAAACCTTATCTTTTAATATGCATATTTACATCTATTCATTCCAGTATAAATAAGGTTGATATTATATGACTTCTAGTGAAATAAAGAACTGAGAACCCAGAGTAAAATTGTAAAAATTCTCTAAAATAAGGCACACATAAATTATCATGGGTCTTCTCCCTAAGTATTTTTTCCCTCACTTTTTGTCTTTCCTATGATTCCCTTCCCTCACCTCCTCCCCCTCACTACCCCTATTATGTATGAACACAGTACTGATTGGGCCATTGTTATGTTATTTAAAACATTTTGAGAATATATGGGCTATGTTATCCCATTTTGGAAGGCCACAGATATTTTTCCAGTAAAAAAGAACTCAGTAACTGCAAAAATTTAATGCTCCACCTGCACTCCTATAGACAGAATGAACTGTCAGGGACTGAATGAAGCATCTGTCCAGCTGGTCGTTCTTAAATACCACCATTGAACTGAAAAATAAAAAAAAGGTGGGAGGATTTTTGGAGCGGACAGATTTCTATTCTATAAATGCTGCCAGAACAAATGCAAGGGTTAAAAATAAACTGGAGAAATACGATGATGGGTAAACAACTTGATTCAAGAGGATAAAAAGGACAACCATAAGTATGTGGTGTGGAAGTAATAGAGGTCTCCAAACAGAAATGCTTGAGCAATTCTCTGGAGCATATTAAGTTCGTTTAAACATGTAGTAATCCTGTATGTCTTTAAAGGTTTGGGAGTTGTCATTAGCAACAGTGTAAATGGATGCTCTTAAAGTTAATTTCTCTATTTGAACTGAGGGAAGGAAATGTTTTTTTATAAGTGAAAATAAACAGTTACCCTGATGTATTTGTTTTTAGTGTTGTTTCAGTGGACAGGGGAGGGAAACTAGGAACATAAGGCGGCTTACTTATAATGTGAAAAAGCAGTAGAAGTATCATTATGTAAAAGTATTACAGTTTTTCAACCTATTGGTGTTAAAAGGATTACATAAGCCATTCAGTAACTCATTTCCTGAAATTCTTATTTCAAAATAATTGTAGAGCAGTACACATTTTATTTAATTTTTTATAAAGTAAATGATATCCATTGAACAAACTGCTAAATTGCTGAATGCAGAAACCTGGAAATTTTTAGAGATTAAAGACTAAAGTGCAGAAATGGATTGAGGTATAGTGGTATGGCACTTGCCTTGCATGCAGTAGACCCTGATTCTAACCCCAGCACCACAGAATCCTTTAATCACAGCTAAGTGGTCCCTGAGCTAGGAATAACCCCTGAGCACCTCTGAGTTCCAAATAATCTCTTGTCATTTGTCATCCCTTGCTCATCGATTTGCTGGAGTGGGCACCAATAACGTCTCCATTCATCCCTGTTGCGTGCTAGTGTAGCCCAATGGTGTCTACTCGCTCAGGGAACATGAAGAGCCTCAAACCATTCATTCAGGTCCTGAAGAAGAAGTCTGACAATCTCATAGGTGGAAGTCTGAACATCTCGTAGGTGGGCGGCCAGGTGTTCTTTTGACATCCTGTGGAATCTAGTCAGTAACAGCTCTAGTCCAGGGTCATCTCCAAATCGCATTATGTGTCCGGCCCATCTGATTTTTGATGTCTTGGCAAATGAGACAGTATCCCTGATTCTCGATTATTGACAGAGGTCAGAACTTTAATTCCTTCTCTTACTTGAGTGAAACGTGATATTCCAAGCATAGCTCTTTGGATTACTCTTTGGGAGACCCGAATAGCGTTCTCATCCTGTTTTTGTAGGACCCAGGTCTTTGAGGCATATGTTAGTGTAGAAAGAACAGTGAACTTGATAAGATGTGCCAGGAGCTGGAGGTTCTTAGTCCTCTTAACAACTTCTTTGGAGCTATTGAAGGCGTTCCATGCTGCTCTCTTCCTCCTGTGCAGCTCAGGTGCCAAGTCATTTGTCATGTTGAGTTCTCAATGTAGATATACGTAACTGCTGCATTCAGAGATGTTTGTTCTATTGAGAGCAAATGGAACGTCAGGAACTAGTCCATTTCTCCTGAACATTGTCTTCGTGAGATTCAGCTGCAGTCCGACCTTTCCACACTCAGGGTCGAAGACGGCCAGCATTCATGCCACGTGGCTAATATTTGGTGTTATTAGAACGATGTCATCAGTAAAGCAGAGGTGGTGTAGTTGCCAACCATCTATCTTAATTCCCATTCCTTCCCATTCCAGTCATTGCATGATGTTCTCAAGGGTGGCACTGAAGAGTTTTGGTGAAATGTGAAATGGTATTGCCCTGCTGAACCCCTCTCTTTACGTCAACGATCACTTCCTTGTAGAATGGTGAGATCCTGGTGGTGAGTCCATAGTACAGCTCTCGGAGGGATCCTTCTTCATTGCTGGTAGGAATGCTGACTGGTTCAGCCCTTTTGGAAAACAATATGGATGATTCTCAAAAAATTGAATGTTAGAGATGAGATCTGGAGCAGCCACGCACTACACGGCCCCTCTGCTCCTTAAAGACTATGATCCGGGAGGTCTACTAACCCATTTTGGCACCCCGCGACTTCTTATAAAAATGCATCTAGACTGTGAACTGAGCTAAAATAACAGAAATCCAAAACTGTGCGGCAGCTATTGTGGCCGCACAAGCTCATATAATCTTCATTCTCAGCAATGGAAAACAAATTATCAAATGATGCCTTTTCAGCAGGTTTGATTGTTGGGGGAAAATTCCAAATAATAATAGTGAGTTCTCTGTTGAAATATTGAATGTATTCAAAGTATAGAGAGAATAAAGTGAAGATCATTAGCCACTCAGGTGGGGGGTGGGCGTGGGAGGGGGGTATATTGGGGTTCTTGGTGATGGAACATGTGCATTGGTGAAGGGATGGGGATTTGATCATTATATGACTGAGACTTAAACCTGAAAGCTTTGTAACTTTTGTCACGGTGATTCAATAAAATAAAAATTAAAAAAATTTAAAAACATTAAAAAATTTGAATATTAGTCCTTAACTGGTGGATGTACACCAGTATTTGAGTTTCGTATAACTTGTCATCGTCTTCTTTTCCCTGATTAATTAATTAATTAATTGTTTTTAAATAGAGGCCACCCTCAGTGGTGCTCCCTGAGTCACTATCACTGATGATTTTGGGAAGTTCTGTGACTGGGTTCAAACTCAATGCCTGGGATCAAACTCAATGCTTTGCACTATGCTAGATATGGACTCAATGCTTGAGCACTACCCTCATCCCTTCCATCTCCCTCTTATCAATGAAATCATGTTCTAAAAATTGGCTCAAGACTAGAGAAAGATATTACTTGCATTGATACACTTTCACCTTCTATCATCCAGAAATTATGACTTGTTAGTTGTCAAGGCACTAACTTTCTGACCTCTAAAGACAAATGATCTTTCTATATTTTTCTTCATTCCGTCTCATTCTTCAAAGTCATATATTCCCTCTCTTGTATCAACACTGAAAGATGAGAGTTTTTCATGAGTCTTTTTTAGGGTATGTGAAGCCAAGGAAGCCTTGCTGGGAAGAAGCTTCACCTGTACATACTACCTTCTCGTCATCCTTTCTTTATGATGATTCCCTGGTGTTCTGGACACTCATTTGTGACTTAGCTCACACTCATTGTTGCAGGGGCTTGACTCTGCCCAGCCAATCTTGAATGTTCTGTTTTGGATCTTATTTTCCTCATTTTACATGAAACTTGGTCTTGATGAGGAATGTTGAGTTAGAATTTCTTGAACATAGTCTTTCCCCTATGATAGTATAATCTTTTCGTTTTGCTTTAGCTTTGGGGACACATCTGGTGGTGCTCAGGATTTACTCTTGCCTCTGCTAGGAATGATTCCTGGCAGGACTCAGGGGACCATAAATGGTGCCAGGGATCTAATTTAGTGGGGCACATGCAAGGCATGTACCTTACCTGCTGTGCTGTATATAGTGTAATCTTAAATGTTTCCCCTATTTCAATTCCAAAATGATGTTTCAGTGATACAGTCTCAGGTGTTGCAGGAGATGCAAGTGAAAAGAATGAAGGAAGGATGGAAAAGTTCCCTTGAAGTAGTGATTTCTGTGCTCACATTCCACCTAAGCCTTGAGAATATGCTGTGTGGAAAGACATCACTAATATCAGATAAACATGAGCTTCATAAAGTGAGTCATAAATCTTCCTTAACCAGCCTTTGAAAATGTGTTCCATTTCACTCTTGTTTGCATTCAACCTTTTAAATTCTTGGTTACCCTCGAAAGTATTGATCATTCATTGGCTTATATGTTTTTCTGTCTCCTGGTCCTCTCTACTTCATCACACTCCCTTTTCTTATACATACAGTGCCTGGCGAATGGCAAAACACCATAATAAATTAAATAATCAAATTGTCTTTGAAAGAAAGCTTGCCCCCACTTTCTTTTCTTTTCCTTTCTCTGTTTGTTTTTTTTAAAATTTTTGTGAGGTCATGAAGATCCCAGTCTTTAATCTGCAGCATTATGGTAATATTCTCTTGGGAAAAGAAGTTTAATAACAGTATTCTTGCAAAGAATAAAGATGAGGACACATTCATTCATTATATTCTTTCTACAGAAATAAACTGGTGGCACAATTGTATCCCAACTACCCAAGTCAGGGTAGTTTAAATCTGTTAATGAAAAGAGAAAATAGTGTTAAGGGTCTACTGGTATGGTGTATTTCTTCCTCACTTTTAACTTGTTTCATTTTACCTTTCCTCTTCTATTTTATAGAATTGTCCCCCCCCATATTTAAACACCATGGTTTACAAAGTTGTTCATGAAGCACTTGTTACAAGCATTTAATACTCTATCACCAATCCCCCCACAACTGTTACCTTCCCTCTACCATTGTCTCCATTTTCCCAACCACTCCTCAG
Organism: Sorex araneus; assembly: GCF_027595985.1. Taxonomy (NCBI): domain Eukaryota; kingdom Metazoa; phylum Chordata; class Mammalia; order Eulipotyphla; family Soricidae; genus Sorex; species Sorex araneus. The sequence continues at coordinate 42,277,732 of NC_073307.1, read as the reverse complement.
CATGTCCCCATAGCAGGACCACAATGATTTATTTTAAACTGTTACTGTTTGTTACCATTAAATGGCTAATGAGATTATAAAATATTATCTTTTTTTGTTTTTGGGGTCACACCTTGCGATGCAGAGGGGTCACTCCTGGCTCTGCACTCAGGAATTACTCCTGGCGGTGCTCAGGGGAACATATGGGATTCTGGGAATCAAACCCAGGTCGACCGCGTGCAAAGCAAACGCCCTACCCGCTGTTCTATTGCTCCAGCCCCCCCAAAATTATTTCTATAGAGGAAAATTTATGAAAATTATTGTATTGTCCACGGAGACATTAAGTCCTTGCCTGAGGGTTTACTAAGCTGTTTTTGCAAGTTAAGCTTCTTTGTTTCTGTTAGTCAAGATCGCTTGGCTTCTATGAACATCCCATCCAATCTGGTGTGCTACTACTAGGATGTCAATGCTGTAGAGTTTAGAGATGTCACTGCAGAAAATCCAAAAATTTTAATTGCACAGTCTAGCCAGAGGCATGGCAGCAGCTTTGGAATGTGGGAGCGACGGCCGGGGCTTTGTTAGGTCCACCCACATCTGAGGTCACCCCCGAGGTCTCAGTCAAGAACAGATATCCAAGGAATTTTTGCAGCTAGTTGATCTTCTGAAATTTATTTATGAGTCTCTGGAACAAGGCCTGTAGATGAGCTTACATGGTGGCAGTAATGGGATGGTGGCTATTTTATGAGAGTCTAAGCCATGCTTTCTTTGCCATCATATCATCTCCAAGTTATAAGGGTCTTTCTGGCATCATTTAGTTCCTCCAGGTATTCACCATTCACAATACCCTTTCCTCTCAATTTGTCCCAATGTTGCCATTTGTTTTGATTTCTCCATTTGGAGAAGGTTTTCAGGTTCAAATTCTTGTCACAGGGAGGAGTGGTCCATAGTTGGAAACTTGCCACAAGTGAGGGTAGGAGAGGCCAGTTAGGATAGAAAAGGGGTGGCCTTGACAATAATAGTTGGAAACAATCACTCTGGACAAGAATTGAGTGCTCAAAGTTGCTAAAGGGATAACATGACAACCTTTCAGCACCAGCATTGCAAACCATAATGCCCAGAAGAGAAGAGAGAAGAAAGAAGAAAAGTGCCCACTATAAAGGTGACTGGGGGAGGGGAACTGGGGACATTGGTGGTGGTAAATGTGCACTGTTGAAAGGACAGGTGATGGAACATTGTATGACTGAAACCCAATCATGAACAACTTTGTAGCTGTGCATCTCATGGTTATTCAATTTAAAAAAATTGTTAGCACATTAGAATGATGACAAAATATCTATATTTCAGGGGAAAATTTTCCTAATGCTGGTATTAAGATCTTGGTCTTATCTAATTATTTAAAATTTTTGTATCACCTTTACAACATTGTCTAAATTGTCCTCCTTCATTGCATCCAGTTCATGGGACGAGACTTTTAATTATGCCATGGGCTATTTGGATATTTTTAATATTTATGGACCCTACAATATAGTAAGACAGGCCGCCTGCAGCTGACAAAAACCTTATGTGCTGTCCTGTCATGCACCGTGTACAGATCACAGAATTTCGTGAGCCTTACACTAACTACAGCTCAGTTCTGTAAAGCAGTTCTCTTCATGTCTTCTAAAGTTTGGTGTTCCCACACTTTATCCTTTTATTTGGGGGGGGGTAAGTCATCCTGACTTACTGCTTTACAATATTGTCAACTCATATGACATTCACAACATTACAATACCCCCCCTACACATGCACAAGGGTGTCCATTTCCTTCCCAAACCCGTTAGTAACCCCACTCCCATCATATGTCTCACTGCCATGATATACTCCATTCTGTAGACCAGTTCTTAGGTTGTGGATTGTGTTGCCCTTGACCATTTGTTCTTACCTTATTATGCTTTTCTTTATATCAGGTCTGAGAGAGATCATTCTCTGCCTCTTCTTCTTCTGGCTCTCCTGACTCAGCATGGTACCCTCTAATTCCATTCACTGTCACTGTCACTGTCATCCCGTTGCTCATCAATTTGCTCGAGCGGGCATCAGTAACGTCTCCATTGTGAAACTTATTGTTACTGTTTTGGGCAAATCGAATATGTCATGGGTAGCTTGTCAGTCTCTGCCCTTCAGGCAAGATACTCTCGGTAGCTTGCCAGGTTCTCCGAAACGGGCGCAGGAATCGAACTCGGATTGGCTGCATGTAAGGCAAATGCCCTGCCACTGTGCTATTGCTCCAGCCCCTAGTTCTATTCACACAGCAGCAGATTTCATGATTTTATATTTTCTTCTAGCTGAGTAGTATTTCTTAATAATTATGCCATATAACTTCTTATCCAGTCATCCGTTCTTAGACACTGGGTTGACTCCAAATTTTTGGCTATTGGTAATAGTGTCACAGTGAACATGAGTCCAAATCTCATTGTTTAGGCATATATGCATGCATGCATCCATTGGGACTTCATAAAAAAATCAATGCTTGGGAATAATTTTGGAGCTCTGAGCTTTGAGACTGTATTAACCCAATTTGTGGGTCTAATATCTTCCTTTTGTACTATATCATAAAGAGATGAACTGTCAGACTCTCCTTCAAAGTTTTCTCTTCAGACTAAGAAGTAATTTGTTTGGGCTTGGACGCCCCACCTCATTTAAAGGGTGGAATGTTTGATATCTGTCATTTTCTATAATTTTTCTTACCTTGGGTTCCAGTTCCCTGTTAAACATATCTATTCTATATTTTCCTTTACCAATATTATTCTCTTTAATAAGATTTTCAAGTTTTTCTTCTTCCTGGTAGCATTCAAGCATAAAAACAAGGAAAAACCAAATCCTGGAAAAATCTCTTTGCTTATTATCTTTAGCTTTTATTTCAGATGAAAAGCATTTTTCCCTTATTCACTTTTGAATTTCACAACAATAGTTTTAAGATTTGTGCTATTCTTGTTTATCCATTGTAAGTATTCTTTCACTGTTCTGTTTATTACACCAAAAACAAAGCCAGTAACACAAAAATACAGGTTTTCAGAGTTTGTTCTGTGTTGCCACATTCCACTTTGGGTAGATAATTGTGATATATCTAGATTATTTTTAACTTTTGAGCTTACTCCTGTTAAGTTGTTGCTTCCTTTCAAGATCCTTAACTGTGGGTCTGTATCAAATTGTTCATTTAAACAATCGCTTTTATGAGAATTTCAGAAAAGCCAAATTGCACATGGGATTGTTGCATCATTTAAAAAATTTCTTAAATATTATAGTCATTATTTTCATTTTTATTCACTTTAAAATTTTTTTAAATTTAGGTTTTAATTTCAGATGCTATGATTTACAAAGCTGTGAGATGATAGGACATGCTTACCATGTCCCAATACCATGCCCTCCACTGTGTCCCCCGAGAATCCCCCTATTTTTTTCCTTTTTGGGCCACACCTGGCTCTGCACAGGAGTTACTCCTGGCTCTGCACTCAGAAATTATCCCTGGCGGTGCTCAGGGGACCATATGGGATGCTGAGAATCGAACCCGGGTCTGCCTCGTGCAAGGCAAACGCCCTACCCGCTGTACTATCGCTCCAGCCCCCGAGAATCCCCTTTTTAAAAAATTTTAGTTAAGACAAAAATATGCATCCTGGTAAATTCTCTCACTTTTAAAAAAAGAAAAATTTTGGGAAAATAAATGTAATCACTTATAAAATCTCAAAATAAAAGATATGTTAAATATTGAGCATATATATTATTCAATGTTATAAAAATGTTTGAATAATGTGATAAAATGCAATGAATGAAAATGACATAATTGAAAGTGAATGACACAAAAACATTTACTAGGTGACTTTAAATAGATCTGAGGGGAGCAATAACTACATTATTAATCATATAATCAAAATGATACACGTTAAACCATGACAATATTTTATTATAATTATTCATTATAATTATAACTCAGACTAATCAATGCTAACATAGGTGTCTATAGTGAGTATGTTAAGAGTTGCAGTTTTAAATAATTTCAGCGAGTGTTTGGGCCATACTTGGTCATGCTTAGGGGTCAGTCTTGGTGGTGCTTGGAAGTTCATATGTGGTGCCAGAGATTGAAATGCATTGCAGGCACTTTACCCAGTACTACCTGTCTGGACCCCATACATGATTTTTCAAGTCTTGTCTTTCTTTTTATTTTTTGATTCATTCAAGTTTTATCTACTATATGTCAAGTCAGACTTGGTAATGTGTATTTTTTTATCAAACTCCTTCTGATAATTGTTTATTATTATGTATAGGCTCTGTTTTTCTGTCTTTGTCTTGGACTCTATCTTCTTGTCTTTCCCCTTTAATTTGTCTCTAGGTCTCATCTTTTTTTTTCTCCTAGTGATACCTACATCTATTGTGATAGATGTTTAACTCCATCTCTAGGTAACCCACTATAGTGTGATATACACACTTCTCTATCTCCATCTATTTGTATGTCTATAGCTACACTTGGATATTTATATTTTTGGCCTGTATCTTATCTATATAGTATAGTGATATGTGAATCTTTCCATTTCTCTGTACCTATGTATCTATAGCAATATCATCTGCATCTAACTCTTTATATGTAGAGAGAAAGACAGAGATAATACAATACCAATGCTCCACTTTTTCTAGTATTTATTTCTGAAAAAATGATAGTTTTTGAAATCATCTATTAGTCCCAGGCCTCTTAAAACACAACCAAATGTTCTGTATGGAATGTGGTTAGCGATGAGTCAAAATGTTGCCTTCATCGAACTCCCAAAGCCTCCCACTCAGCATGGCCGTCAGCCTGTCCATGCTCATAGAAATGTGTAGATGTTTTCACCTTCTTTCTCTTTATCATTCTCCCTTTCCCTTCCAGTCCCCTTCCCTGTGTTATTATCTAGTGTTGTCTATGCTATTTTGATTTCTAAATTCACTTAGGCATATTTCTTCCTTTAAAATTTCATTATTGTGCTAAATTAGACTTTAACTCCAAGTAGCATAACCTCATAAGAATAACTTAATCTCTCAAATGAGGGGTTCTCTCAGTCAAATGAGTCTAATATGAGAAATTGTAAATAGTTGTCTGATATTGTTCACACATAGCATGTGTTTATTAAATAAGTGCCCTTGTAATTAAACTTGTTTTATGTTTTTAATTTATTTTTTTCAAGGCCGTAATCTGAAACTGCACTATAGCACTGTCGTCCATTGTTCATGGATTTGCTCAAGTGGGCACCAGTAACGTCTCCATTGTGAAACTTGTTGTTACTGTCTCCAAAACTACTATACACAAATATTAATGTAGGTAGATATTAATAATAATGTGATATTAACACATCTGTCAACATTATCTGAATCCAAAAATTACTGAAACCCAAATTTTATTTCCTATTAAAAATTTAAAATCTCTAATTAGTTTACAGCTTAAACAAAGAAAAACATCATTGCATCTTTCTTCATGTCAGTCTTGGCTCAGTGTCAAATGAAGTAAATAATTTTTTTTATCTTTTCTTTTTGGGTCACACCAGCGATGCACAGGGGTTACTACTGACTCTGCACTCAGGAATTACTCCTGGCAGTGCTCAGAGGACCATATGGGATGCTGGGAATCGAATCCGGGTAGGGCACCTGCAAGGCAAATACCCTACCCACTGTGCTATTGCTTCATCCCCCTATAGTAAATAATTTTTACGGATGTATTAAGATGGACAATAAATCACAGAAAACTGAAGAAAAGAATTAGTATTTTGCCAAAGAAAGGGATACTAGTGTTATATAGAAACTAACAAAAACTGGGACAAAAATATTTAAGGATCGTAACATTTCAACTATTTACTGGGATTCAGAGCTAATCAATATGAGTAGCAATTAACTTCCATTTATATGTGAATGTGATGTTTAAAGAGAACAAAGCGGATAGAGGTCAAGAACATTTACAATCCAAGGGATTATAAACTTCAGACCTAAAAAATCTTCATGCTCCCAGTCTTTTAGTCCATTAATTATAGGTGATGAACTTTAAAATAGAATTAAGCCAATTAGTTCTTAGAGTGCCCATTTTAAATGCTTTAGAGTCACTGGAAGAATTTAGAAAACACTTTACTCAATTCTTAGATTATCCAAGATTTTACTTTGTTATATCCTTATGCTCATGAGACACTACATTAAAAACACTTTTGTTCTTAACATTATTTACATTCTGTGGCTGGATATTGTACAACCAAGGGAAAGATTGTCTCTTCATGGCATTCAACAAGTTTCAGAGACAATGGCCCTAAAACATAAATTGAGAATCCAGTTTCAGATGGACTAAAAGCTAAGGCGACGGATTTCTATGTCTATCACCATAAATCTGCAGAGGTATTGACCACTGGCTCTAAAACCCAATGGCTGCTTTCCACATCACATGTCAAATATGGATTGTAAACAGGTGGCTGAGAGTGAATAATAAATTATAGGTTTAGGGCTGCATTTTATTTTTATCACATCTGTTTGTTTTCACATGAAGCTACTTGCCTCTCATGTGAATTTCTTTTGGGGGAGGGGGGGTGGGGGGGAGGATTTGGTTTTTGTTTGGACCAAACTCAGTGGTGCACAGGGCTTATTCCTAACTATGTACTTAGGGGTCATTCCTGTCAGGGCTTAGATGCTGGGAATCACATGCAATGCTGGAGATCAAACATGGTTTGGCCGTGTGTAAGGAAAGTGCCTTAACTGCTGTATTATCTCTCCAACCTTTATAATGTGAATTTCTTGAAGGGGATCAAATGAAAGGGGATGCACAACTTGGAAGATAAGAATCTAAAAATCCCCGGTGAGAGGGTTTGTAAATCGACTGCAGCAGCTCCCATGGCAAGATGCTTCTTTTCTGTCCATCCTTCAAAATGGAAAAGCACAATCACACATGATGACTGCTCCTTATTACACTGGTTCTTAGAAGTGCCTGAACTTAGAATCACCTCATGTCTATCCCAAAAATCTAGATTACCCTTCACTGGAGATTCGGAATCATTAAATTTTGAATGGTCCAAGAATCTGTAATAAGCAGCTCTGGGATTCTTTAGATCAGAAGTATTTATGTCGTGCCTTCAGTTGACAGGCAGTAAAATGGGGAATAAGGGCCAGTGGATGGAAGTCAGTCACTTTTTTCCATCACAGGCTGTACCACTGAACCCCTGGGCTTAGAGGTGCTCACCCTAATTTTGGTGATGATGGACAGTTAAAACCCCCTTCCACCTGTCAAGATTCAGGAAAGTGACACAAATAGGTTAGTGCTTCATTCTTTATTTTTGTCAAGTCAGAAGAAGCCCTGCAATTCAGAGAAAATTGCTTTACAATTATCTGGAGTTGTTATTCATTTGGAAATGTATGCCTTTTCTTTTCAAATATATATCCCTGTTAAAGATAGGGTTTTTATTGTGCTTCAACTTACAAACTAGAACAAACTGAAATTCCCTAACCAGTAAAATGGCAGAATGAGATTATAAAGCAGTATGCATGCAGATAAAAATAGAAAAATAATGCTTTTATAGCTCCCTCTTTATTAAGTATTTGAGATTAGACTAAATTGATGTGACAGTTTGATAAAGATGACATTTCCTCATTTGCTTTGATTTGTGAGAAAAGGGTTCCAATTTTCTCACATTTTGTTCTTCTCCATTTCACTTATCATATGCTTTCATTCTTCTCTCCTATTTATTTTTTCCTCTTATTTTTCAGCTTTCCGCTCTTTTTCATGGGCTCCATTTTCATTTAAACTTGTTTCAACTTTTCCTTCATTCTGTTTCAGTTTACACCACCACATGGCATCAGCCAGCTCAGCCTGCATAGCCTGCATAGGACTTCCCCCCCTTTTCATTCTCAAGACCAGTCTATGTTGATTGGGGCATGATTATAAAAGCCCTTCAGAAAACCTGACCTTGAGGATGCTTTCTGCTCTCCACATTCTCTGGAGTTGTCATTACTGAAAGGAGTGAATGTAGCTCTCACATAGCTCTTCTTTTCTCTCCTTTTGAGTTCAAGTCTGGGTCATCCTAAGACACTTCTGGTCTTAGCTCCTAGTCATTCAGGGACTCTGTATCCTCCTCAGAGGCTGCTTTATTCCTTGAAGGGTATGGTGGATGATGGGTGGTCTAGAAGGTATTTTGGCCTGTCAGTTCCCATCTCCATACTTTCCAGTGTCCAGACAGTAACTTTGTCATGACTTTTCTCCTTCCTCCACATTTTATTCTTCAGGTGCACATTCAAAATATCTGCTCCTGGAAGAGTCAGCTGATCTGCTGCAAAGGAAATCTTCCACAGGCTCTTTGCCATTGAGACTTCTACCTTGGAGTGCTTACCAGATGTCGGGTCTTTTTCTTCTTTCTTCCCCCCCCTCGTTTTGGCCCTTTCAATGTTGAGACTCTAAAATATGCAGTAAACATGGGGTTGTTAGCTGTTTTGATTTACTGTCTTTATTGCAGACCATGGCATGTCCCCTTATTATTATACAGAATCTGTGCCAAACGGTCTGTCCCACAGAGGAAAGAAAATATTTGTGAGGAAAGCAGATGGTTCTGAAAGAGAGCCGGAAGGAGTACAGAGACTTTTCATAAATCATAAGGACACTTGACAGGACCCCCGTCAGAATCATTTTTACAAGAGAAGAAATAGAAAGGAAATCTTTAATAGGGCTCTCTTTTCCCTTTATTGTTGGAAAAAGATGGCTCGAAAACAAAGCCAATGAGTGACATGTCGTCAGTGGATGAAAATATTCATTAGGAAGTTGGGATCAGTGGTTGTCCAGTGGGTAAGATGCTTGCCTTGTACACGCCCCATCTGTGCCAGATCCTCAGCACCACATCTGGTTCCCCTGAACTCAGGAGTGGTCCCTAAGCACTAAGTAGGATGTGACGCAAGTAACAAAATAAATTTCAACAGGTAGCTGACCAGTCAATTATTTATGAATTAATTTTGAGGTGAACATACTCCATATACTTGAATTGAACCTTGTAACTTCTCAAACTGGATTATCGGAAGGTTCCAGAGGTTGCACTTAGTTCCTCTTAGCTGTAAGCTTGAAGGTCAGAGGAGCCTCAGCTGTTTGCATGTATCATAAAGCACTTTATGGATGAGGGGTCTGCTCTGCTATAAGCCTGGACCATGTTCACGGCTGCATATTTTGTCTATTGTTATTTTAATAAGTCTTTTTTAGACACTAAGTCTGGGTGTTAAAAGATGTGAGTGGCAGAGAGTTATAGAGTTGCCCAGCTGTTCTGAGAGATGTTTCATGTTTAGTGGGTATCTGTTTCTTTAATCACAAGGAAAAGTTGTCACAACACCAGGCTTCAGTCAGCTTTTCTTCATCTCTCTTATGAGACTATTATTTTTATTAGTTGGTGAACAGCACCCAGATTTACTGTCTGAAAAATATAGCCATATACACTTAAATTGTCCCGTTGTCATTGGGCTATTTAAAGGATTTTTTTTTAATCCTGTGGGGTGCTTCCCATTTTCCCTTCAAATTCCACTATTCAAAACTTGACTCAAATGATCTCTTACCAATAAACGCACGTAGGATCAAGTGCCCTTCTTTCATGCTTTGTAGAACAAGGACTCCGTAGCTGACTTCTTTTCATACTCACAAACTGAACTACTTCTCATCTCTCCTGGAACTTCCCCCTACCCCCACCCCCCAGTCTTGCCTTTGTCTTCCTTTAAATAAGCATTTCGTGGAATTGCTCTTTTCTTGAAGACATTTTAAAGCCAAATTCAACAAATGCTCCATATTGTAACTAAGAGAGGAGACATTGATGTGTTAGCCATTAGCTAACCGAGTTGTAACACCTGTATAACAGATTTCTGGTAGCTGGCCTTTATAGTTCCTGTGTTTAAACACCAAGGTTATGTAAAAAGTGGGATAATTAAATTAAAAATCCTTTAGAGGAAGGGGGCGGGAAACCCCAACAACTCAGCACTGTCAGTGAGACCATAAAGCTGCAAGGAGCAAAGACTATATAGAGGTCAAGGGAAATGAGCATGGAGCAGAGAGGGAAAGTACCCCAACAAATCATATTTCAAATAACCACTGTTTGAATAAAAATACATCTGGGCACATTCTTAAAGTAATATAAGATGCAGTTTGAGGGAGGTCATGGTTTGGCAACATTTACCTCCCATTTAAAAAAAATTTTATTGAAAAAATTTCTTTTATGACTTCAACCATTTTAAAATTTAGGTGCTGATTTACATAATGGTTTACAATGGGTTTTGGGGCATATAATTTTCCTTCAGTGCCTCCACCTGAGCTTCCTCCCACCCCTCCATACTTACTCCAGCTTCCTCTCTACCCCCCCTAAGCTGGCTCCTTGACAGTTTGAAGCTTAATTGTTGTAGTTTGAGCTCCAGGCTTACGGAAGTGTTGGATTGAGTGGTCTAGATCTATTTAGATATTGTAGATATTTCACCTCTACATCGGGAAGGGGTACAAGCCCCCTGGTTCTTCCTTTTATGTTACCCCCAGGTCCCCTCTTCTTGCTTCCCCCTCCATTTATTTTTTTTCCCTTTGGCATTACTATTTCTGTCATCTAGACTGTCTCTGTCCATTTTGCCATGCTTTCAACAAGCACACAAGACAGTGCCCTGCAAATTCGGCCATCTTGTTCATATGGAATTCTCTTTGTTTTCTCATTTCACGTAAGGAAACTGAGGCACCAGATTAAGCCCACGCTTCCTGAGCGGGCACTGTCTGGATGTCCTCAGCCCTCCAGGCTGGTTACCTTCCGGAGGTATGCTTTGCATGTTAGATCCGCTCGATTTCAAGGGATTTTGCCAGACGTTCTGGTCTGTCTGTTGGCAGAATGACATGGGGGATTTGTAGCAAGACAATTGCTCCAATGACTCTTACTGCATTGCTTTTCTGACCTCAGAGGGGATATTATCCACAGAGGGATCTTTACCAAAAATACCATGTGAGCGCGAATGAATCTGAGAGGAACTGGAAAGGAATGTGGCATTAAAACAAAAGAACTTTCAGTGCCTTGTGCGGCTCTGTAATGCTTGTCAGTGGCTTCCAGACAGCTGCAAGAGGCCCCAGTCACTTTCTTGGGAGGCTGTGACATGTGTGAATAGATTCCATGTAATTTTGCGTCAGAATTGTGGACTTGCCCCATGTCTGCTGAGACTACACTTCTGCTGTGTAAAACTAGGAGGTTTTAGAAGGCATTTCCATTTTATGCCTTAATAAAAATTGGCTCCTAAGATTTATACTTCCACAGATTCTCACGCTACCCTATGCCATATGATTATTTGCTGAACTGGAAATAAACCCATGTGACCCAAACGTAGCCTCGTGGTGATGTGTAAAAGAGGCATTAGATACTAAGAAATGAAAGAGTTTAAGATCTCAGTTGAAAATTACTTCATTGCCCTTTAAAACCTTCTTTACTGGATTAATTCACTTGCTCTATGACCAGCTGAGTTTGAAATCTGTTTGGTTACTTTTAGCAGTTTAAAAATTAGTTAATGAATTCGTTCTAAAGCAGTAGGTACAAATTATAGCAGAATCATTTCCCCCTTAAATCTTAGTTTTTCCTAGCTATCAAGTTAGTTGTGATCACTTTAAATGGTTGGCAAAATAGCTTGTATAAAGGAGCATCCAAAAATCAGCCATCAATGCCATTTCCTCCTCTTTTCAAACAATTTAACCTATGGTGTAACTCATTTTAGATATATATGTTTTCGTGGTTGGTATAAAATATGTTTATTTCTTTTCTATTTTATATCAATTTTTCCCCAAAATAAGTTCTTTGAAATTATCTTCTCTGGTGGTACCATAATAATGCATGATTGAGTTCATTTAATGTAAACACAGTTTAACATGAAAATCTGGGATATGTGTAATGAGCTGTCGTATAGCAGTCTAACATATGATTGGCATCGGAGTCTGTATTTAGAAAGTTCCATATTTGAATCATGTTCTGCAACTTACCAGTTGTTAATTTAGAATTTTTCCTATGTCTCTTGGATATCAACTATTCAGGCTGAGAAGTGACAAGGATATTGTGCAAACTTAGCTATTTCCTGAGAATTCAAAAATAATATGTGTGTCCTGTAAGCAGAAGTTTCCCAGGTACAAAAAGAGGGTTTATTTCCCCTCCCCTTCATTTTTTATTCCAAATCGTGCTAGGCGGAGTGACTCTTTCTTCCTGTCCCCTTAAATTTTGGAAGGTCAGCTTAGTACTCTTTATTTTCAGCTATCAAAACAATATTTTCAGCTATGAAAATATTAATACAGTTCACTCTCCCCAAAACATTCAGGCTTGCAAATAACAAGGAATGGTCTGGATTCCTATTATTTCAGTCAAGGAGGAAGGAAAATGGATTAGGACAAAGAACATAAGCCATGTTCCTCACCATAGCTTTGGAAGAGTTGCCTGAAGTCTTCAGCCAAGACAGGTTGACTATCGTGATGCCTTCATTGTGGCTGTAACTCCAACCCTGGCTCTCTCTCTGTGGATCCTGGTTCTCTGCTGGCCCACTGTGTCTTCCCATAGCAGAGCTGGGCGCCTCAGTCTTAGTTCCTCTGTTTCCTGCTTTCTACACATATGTCCTTTAGCACATTAAGCAACAACACCCTCCTCTCCAACACACACACACACACACACACACACACACACACACACACAAACACACAGAGCAAACCTCCAGCAGTCAACTTACTGAATTTCTTATCCAGAATATGAAAGTAAGGAAGAGTTGATAAAAGCTTTAAATGATGAAGTATTACGAGTCCTGTCAGTAACATATTTCTCCCCTTCCCTGTTCATTTGGTGACATGGCATATTCCCTGTATTTTCACTTTCTCTTTTCTGTTTTGTTTTCTCCCCTCCATTTTCTTGTCATTTTCTTGCCTCATTTCCCTTCCTTCTTTTCAGTCCCCTTCTCTCTTCCCTTCTCCTGTCCTTTGCTCCTCTTTCTTCCTTTCTTCTACTCACTCTCTCTCTCTCTCTCTCTCTCTCTCTCTCTCTCTCTCTCCTCTCCCCTTCATTTTTGTTGATTGGAAGGATAAACAGAAAAGTATTTGAGTCTTTGAGCAAATAAATGGGGGGTAACTTATCAGATGGCACCCAAAAATCCCACTGAGCTGTTCTGGTCATTCTATGATACTTGACAGACCCAGACACCAGACTTGACCATGGCTGCACCAGGATCAAGAACTTTGTGGGTTTGGAGTTTAATACTTTAACTGCAGAGAAAGAGGAGATTCTTTCCTTCCAAAATGGAAGAATGTACTTTCAAGCTCAAAGAACAGGATGGCATGGATTGAAAACTATTTTTTCAGGTGATAGGCACATAAAAATATATAGGGATAAATTTATAACATTGTCTTGCATGATTTCCAAGCAATTCTTAAAGAGGCTTTTAAATTTTCCTAGTTATCCACAACTCAGATTAGTATGTTCAAGTATGTTCAGACACTTTAATACTTATAAGAAATGAATCGAAAAGAAGTCTGAAAGTAGAGTAAACATTGATTGAATCCCAATATTTCTAGAAGTGTGTTGACTTGGAATAACTGCCTTCAACATCAGTCTTTGAAAAAAATAGCCAAGCTGAGAGTTTTTCTAAGTTGCCAGGATTACCGTATCAGCTATGCCTTTTAACACTATTTCCCTTTCAGGGAGAAATGTGCAGAGTGTTTGACATAATTTTGAATTGAAAAATAAGGATGCAGGGAAGTGAGTAAGGGAGAATGGAAAGGGGAGTCAATGAATGATGAGAAGAAAAAAAATTAATACATAGCGGGAGACCTGGGTTTGATTCCTCCATCCCTCTTGAAGAGCCTGGCAAGCTACCAAGAGAATCCCACCCACAGGCAGAGCCTGGCAAGCTCGCTATGGCATATTCAATATGCCAAAAACAGTAACAACAAGTTTCACAATGGATACTGTTTTTGGTATATCGAATACACCACGGGTAGCTTGCCAGGCTCTGCCATAAGGATGGGATACTCTCAGTAGCTTACCAGGGTCTCCGAGAGGAATGGAGGAATCAAACCCAGGTCAGCCGCATGCAAGGCAAACACCCTACCCGCTGTGCTATCACTCCAGTCCAGAATAGAATATCCAAAGATAAACCCCCATATATAATGTCAGCAAATTTTTGACAAAGGATATGAGAACATGAAATGGAATAAAGACAGCCTTTACAACAAATGGTTTTGGGTGAATTGGATAACCATATTGGAGAAATTAAATCTGCATCCTACAGACCCTACACAAGCTCCGACTCTACACAAAAGTCAACTCAAAATGGATTAAAGACTTAGATACTGACCTAAATGTATAAAGCACACTGAAGGAAATATAGGCAGAACGCTCCAAGACCTAGACCTCAAAGGAATTTTCAGTGCTTTGATGCCATTGACAAAGGCTACAGAATCAAAACTAAACAAATGGGACTACATCAAACTTAAAAGTTTCTGTATGGCAAAAGAAACATAGGCTTAACCAAAGTGACAGCTGAGTGGGAGGAAATATTTGCACTCAACACATCAGATAAAGGGTTGATATCCAGAAGATCTATAAAGTACTCCCAAAGATCAACAACAACAAAAACAAATCTAAAAACTCATGTGGAGAGGAAATGAACAGACATTTCTCTCAGGAAGACTTAAAGTATGGCCAACAAGCACACATGAAAAAATGCTCATCATCAGTTATTATTAGGGAAATCTAAATCAAGACAACAATGAGATATCATCTTACGCCAGTGAGAATGGCACATATCAGAATACTGAGAAACTCTCTATTAACAGGGATTTGGTGAAAAAGGAATTTTCATCTACTGCCGGTGGGAGTATTGTTTGTTGTCCAACTCCAAAACAGTATGGAGTAACTCAGAATTAAGCTCCTATATCACCCAGCAATTCCACTTTTGGGTATCAGTCCCAGGACAGAAACATATTCATCAAAAAAAAAAAAAAAACCTGGCATGCACACCATTATTCATTGCAGCACTTGATACAACAGCAGAGATTTGGAAACATCCTAGATGTTCATCGACAGATAAGTGGATCTCGAAGATGTGGTATTACACAAATGGAATGCTACACAGATGTAAGGAATATAATGATACCATACAATTTGCAGCAACATGGATGGAACAAGAAGATGCCACGTTAAATGAAGTAAGCCAGAAGAAGAAGAAACAGGATGATATAACATATATGTGGTATTTAGAATAACTGGATGAGAGAAAGCAGTGTTTTAAAGGGAGGATACCCTGATCAACCTTGGCCCCAGAATATAGGGAGGAGAAGGAAAGAAAGAGTGGAGGAGAGAGGGAAAAGGGACAGATAAGAAACAATAGAGATAGGTCAGGGGGATCAGGTAGAAAGGTGGTATTAAGGAATTATAGACCCAAATTCCAAACCACAGAGTCAACAGCACTTAAATCAAGAGACCCAAACTAACATCTGAACTTAAGAAGGTGCCTGTCAAGAGAGCAGACTGACAGCAGGCAGGGGGTTGGGGATGGGGGGTGACAGAAGAGAACCCGGGGGCACTGGTGCTGAGAAATGTACACTAGTGGAAGAATGGGTGTTGGAGTACTGTATGACTGAAATCCCATAATGAATGGCTTTGTAATATGCTAAAAAATAAATTAATAATTTTTTTAAAAAAGTAAAAAAAAAACAAGTTTCACAATGGAGACATTACTGGTGCCCGCTCGAGCAAATCAATGAACAATGGGATGACAGTGCTATAGTACAGTGCTACAAATGGTTTTCATAATGTCCTAGAATGCAAGAATGATGGCCAAACTGCCCCAGCAGCT